>NW_009935871.1:46523-67638 GCF_000696875.1 Nestor notabilis | reverse complement strand
GGCAGCCCCCCAGCCCCGCAAGGAAGCTGGAGCCGTCACGTCAAACTGCTTTAGGCTTTCGCACATCAAACGTTTCCTCCGCCTGCAAAGAGACCAACACCAGCGCTCGGGAGCTGCAACCCCTTCACAGGCAGAAAGTGCTCGCAAGCGATAGCAGCGAGAGAAAGAAACGGAGGAGAAACACAGAAAGCTGCGCTTCTGCACGGCGTCATTCAAGATAAGGCACCCTCCCTGCAGCTTTTCGCTGGACAACTGTTATAAACACTTTCTAAGCTGGTGTCATTTCTCAAGCAGTAAATGAGCTGCTTCAACATATGTGCAGTGCATGATTTCCCTATAAGCCTGTTAGTGAGTCAGGCGTGCATGCAGATTTAACTTCACTCCTGACGGTCACACATGCACAGCAGTTGTGTCACTTCTCCGCTGGGTGCACTAAACCAAAGCCACCCCAGCTAGAGGTAGGATTATTAGACTTCTGCATTAATTGTTTCTTGATATTTACTCAGCAAAATGCCATTTTAACTGATACACCAACTCTGATCATTTGCCCAGAGAAAGGCTGCTCAGGTAGCAATAGTCAATGGGTGCAAACCCACACAATAATCTATCTATACATCTGCTCCTTAGGACCAGAACAAGTGTTTGGAACAACTTCTAAGGCATCAAAAAGCAACGTTCTTGAACGAAACACAGGTGAGATTCCCAAATCACTGAATACAGCAATATAAGAGGAAAATTACAAACCAACATACCACAATAAAAAGAGACTCACAACTACCAATGACCAAAAAAACAGTAACACCAGAGATAAACTAAGGTATTTACAAATCAACTCCATATCAATATATAGTCATTATTAATGACAGCACTATTATTTCTATCTACAAGAATGAGAAAAGTAGAATTTGCGATTCATTAGCTTGTTTTTGACGATGTGTGTTCAGTTTGGCACTGATACTGGACTGCTGTAGCTAATGGAAGTCTGGCATCTCAGCTGGGTAAATTCCACTACCACGCTTCAAATGGTATTTGGCTCCAAAAAAAGTGACCCCCAGACACTTTCTGGAGGAAGATCCACATCTTAATGATGCTTAGCAACATGGAAATCTTTGAAGTGGCCGTTTAGCAGCTGTCACACAATTAGTAATGACAGAATAAAATTCAACTTATTGTGACTGAGAGTAATCTGGCCAAAGTGTTCATAAACCAGACATTGACCAGCTATCATAAATGTGATGAGCATTATTCTCATCTTCCCAGTGATGTGTGGAATGTATTTTCCTTCCTTCGACCTTTTATTTAAAACTTCATTACCTGCTTGATTGCTACATCATTTTACAATGCAACTGCAACACAGACATACATTTCTATGCAAATGACTGGAATACATCATTTATGTGAATAAAAGCTTTCAGTCTTTCTCGTGTGTTTTCATTATAATGAAAACACATTAAGCAAGAAACTAACATGGTAGTGTCTAAATGGGCTTTGAGCAACCTGGTCTAGTAAAAGGTGCCCCTGCCCATAGTAGAACGGTTGGATCTTTAAAGTCTCCTCCAGCCCAAACCATTCTATGATTGTATGAGTCCTAATTACAGATTTACTCCACACATATCAGTTTTCAAAGGAAAAAATATCCTGGTTCTAAAATTCATATATAACCTATATGCTGTCTTCAAAAAGCATGCTTGATGTTTCCTTCACAAGCTCCCATACAAGCAACACACACCGCCCTTAAAGCAATGGTTTATCAACAGCTGACACCATTTTAAATGTTTCTATTACTGAAACAAAAAATCCCAGACTGCCACATATCAGATGCCTTTCATCAAACACTACAGAACAGAGCATTCTTCCTACAGCAGACACTGGATGGCACGCCTATGAACTTTTTGACTCCAAAATGCAAGTGTATTATTATACTGGACATTCGGGGAACAGACACCACAAGCTTCAGTTGTGTGGCCATAAAGGACTGGATGACTTTAGAGCTGCAAACATCTGAATCTGAAAAACTGCCATTAAAAGTATGGGGAATTTAACTGCAATGCTGTTAGGATGCCAGCAGAATCAATGCATTAAAAAAAAAAAGGAGCTCTTTGTGCAGACTAAAGCAAACACAAGTGTTTAAAATGAGTCTGTATTTCATGTTTGTATCTGTCCACAGATATGATTAAAAGAGTGCAGTAATGAGGTCAAAACTCGCAGTGGGAAGAACCTCAAATATGATTGGAAAGCCGCCCTATACCTTGGCAATTTAAATCAACATGTGCTAGGATGGCTACGGTTAGCTACTTTGGCTCACTGAAGAAAACCAGAGATCTGCAAGTAGGCATACAAACGTTCACCAAGGTAGAGAACATCTTGAAGTTACTGGCTTTCATCAGTTCTTCTTCATCAGTATTAACCCTTGGTGCCTAACAGTTGTTTGTTAGGTGCGGATGGTGGAGGACTCTTTCAGACAAAGTCAACGATGTGCCTCTTTAAATTAGGTCTCCTTGCAAATCCACACAGTAAACATGGATATCAGGTGCTATTCCTCTTTGGGACAGTGGCCAAAAAGAAAACACAAATTAACAAAGAGGTGACAGCTCAGTGATGGGATGCATAGGGAAGAGAGAGGTTGGTTATGGATACACATCCTGCTTGTGTTTCTCTGATGTCTTCAGAGCTCAAGGTGTGAACTGCAACTGAGAGATCTTTTATTCTGTCCTGAGAAGCAGGACACTCTTGCTGTAATTAGAGCACAAAGCAAAATAAATACATGAAGGAAGCAATAATGTGCTGTAATTACAGGGTTTGTTGGCAGGCTGTCAATGTTCATGGATCTTCCCCTCGATCCTGGGGAATACATCAGTATTGAACACTTATTCATATAGAGTGTGTAAGCAAGCAAAACCATTGCAAATTATTGCCCTGATAGGGACATTATATTTCTGAAAATGGAAAGAAAATTGTCAAGTAATCATAAACACGGAAAAAAATATTTTCACATCGTAGAGGATGACTTCATTGTTTCCATAGTTGTTAATGTCATCAATGATGTAACCATATCTTTGAGTTCTTCCTGTTAATTATGCTATTTTCCTATATATTTTGTGTTCTGTCTAAGCTCTTTGCCCATTAAAATCCTTTTCTAAGCAGAAGCACAAATCAGGAAAGTCTAAATTAACAACATTTCATTGCTGCTCTTTTTTGTTTCCTAGTTAAAAAAACAATACAATATTTGAACTACAATAAGTAATATCCACACACGGAAAGGTCTTCCTTCAGACGAAACCTGCTTACTGCTGCTTTCTCTAGAAAAGCTGGCAGAAATTAATTCTTTAAGGCAGTATTCTCTAATATTTTGACTTCTTTTGTGCTCAAACACAGCATCTCCATTTGTGAAGCACAAACTCAGAAAGAATAAAAAGATGCTTTCACTCAACTTTGAAAAATTGAGGCATTCAAACCCAAGGACAGGCAGAAAACAAAAGCTGCGGCATGCTTAGAAATCTCTGAAAAGACTCTTAAAAGGCTCTGGAGAAGTGAGTTGAACCCTTTTGCCCCAGTTTCTTCCCTTTCACCCCGCTCCACCTGTGGGGTGCTCCACTGGCAGCCCCACACTGAGCAGCGCACCCCAGTCCCTGTGCAGGGACTGCCACTGCCTCGCCACCCCATCCCCCTGCGCCTGGCTGAAGGGACTGTCTAGTATTCCAGGCACGTATTCCTCTGGGGTTTGTCTTTTTTTCTTTCCAGAGATCTGCCAAAGTTTCCCCTCCCCTCTGTCACCTTCCCCCCATCTGGAAAGGGTAAAACAGGAGTAAGAAGGGAGAAAACCCATAACTTGTCCAAAGCATGCAAGGATGATTTGTGTTCTCACTTATGGGGTATGACTGTCACTGCTGATCTGCTTTCAGGCCTAGATTACATCTGATAAGGGCTGACATTATTTGAGTATTCACACATTATGCACTCATGGAGAGCATGCTGGACACAAAAGTCCCTCAGATGTTCTGGGCATCAATCACGCTCACAGCATGGAGGCTGCCAAACTTTTCTTCCCGTTAACTCTGGAGAGGAGAGGGTAGTCCAAGACAGACTTAATAAAGTTTAAAGCTGTGCCACAGTATATTTGGGGCCCACTGTCTTCTAAAGTCATGCTTTTCAACAAATTCTCTGCAGTTACCACAGGCAACAATCTGTCTTTAACAAATTGGGGGGGAGGACAGAAGGCAAACAAAGGGCTTGACAGGTCTTTAAGAAAAACAAAAAAATGCCAACCAACCAACCCCTTCTCTCTCTTACTTGCCAGATATTTACAAAAAGAAAGCAATTTCTCAAAATGCTTCCTAAAAACAGAGTAATTTCAAAGCAAATCACATCCTTAAGAACTCATAAACCTATTGATCACCATACACAAATGCACTCATTACCTCAAATAATGTGAGCTTTTGTAAAGAATATATTCTAAACATCACTAACCACTAAAACATTCATCTGTTGCAGTGACTGGCATCTCTGTTTAAACTTTCCTGATTTCACAAGAATTGAAACTAGATTTATAAACCTTCTGTTTCAGTCTGCACGTTTATTTTAAATCATGAGAGTTGGGAGGAAATAAGAGCACGCAGCAGCTGATGCACGTGTTGCTCAGAAATCTACTTACCAGCACGGCCCAGTTTAATTTATAAAGTCTAAATTCCCATACAGTATCATCCTTATAGAAAAAACAGACTCTATAGACTGCAAATTTTTATGGAAACAAACAGCCTAAATAAACCACCATACCTAGCTCTCAAACACCTTTTTATGCCCCATATCTGTAGACAACATGAAATGACTCTCAAAACAAGGTATGGTTTGCTTTGCTAGAACATGCTTGTTAACTGTGAAACCTGTTTACACCATATAAACTTTTTTTTTCCACAGCTGGCCACCCCAGGAGTAACAGTGAGCTAAGACATTTTTTCATAGGACTGGAAGTAAGTACAAAGTGCAAACACTCATCAACCAGAGCCTTGGACAGGATGCCCTGAAAAGTTCAATGTGTTCTTTTTCAGGTTTAGATGCTCTCAGTGATGGAGGGCTTGTTGCTGCAGTTTGGGAGATCAGTTCACTGTATGATGCACCTCATCACAGGGAAGAAGTTCTGCTTTTCCAGAGCTGATTTGTCAGGGGTTTTCCTTCCAATTTATTTCTCAGTTATATGTCAAAAGTGACTGATCCTTGAGAAAAGGAGCAGCACACTGCCAGGAGAGGTGAAAAGACCTTTGGATTAAACCACAGGAAAAGTATATTCAGAAGGAAGTAGTTTTCAGGCACAAGAAGATCTCGTAGCTTCCAGTAAAAGGGACAATATCCAAGATGGTAGCATAGGGAAATCCACTATCAGCTTCTCTGAACTTTTATTTAAGCCATCCTCAGCAGTAATTTGGATATGCACTTCCTTCAGGAGGTACATTTCCTAGTGAGAAACTGCTGTGGCTGTGCATCAAGTGTTGCAACATATTCTGTTTAAAATAAAAACAGCAAACCATCCATCTCATCACATGTGGGAATCAGGATGCTGACTAAAGGCTGAGATTTCAGTCCAAGTGCCCTGTCTATACAGCTGTGTTCAGTCTTAACTGAAGTGTTCATTAGCAAGATTCTGGCTACACAGCATTTGGATCACAAGTTTCAAAGAAATAAATCATCCTAGTAACAGGTTCTACCGAGCCTGATATGGCTGGGTCCACATTTTTGTTGTTTGGTTTGGTGGGTTTGGTTTTGGTTTGTTTATTTTTTCCCTTGGTTAAAAACCAGCCTAAAAACATAAGTAAAAACTTGCAATATTTTGATGAAAACGAAATTTCTTTTACCAGTATAAGCATACACCCAAACATACACATATAGATAGATGCTCACCCCATTAAAAGTTCATTTGTTGGTTTCAAATGCCATACCATATTATAGAATAAAAGCACACTTCTCTGACAAGCTGAATAAAAATCTAAATGTGCGAGCGAAGAATGAATCTTTAGCTTTACTGAAGCTCCTTGCTAGGCTGACTGTATTTCAGTAAGGAGGCAGCATTGTAGAAGGTGGTTATTTGGGAAAGTTAAAGGAGCTTGGACACGTGTTTGACTTAATAAATCAGAAACAATTCTTTATAAGTGTTTGTCCCACTCTGCTTGATGCTGCAGTGAGAGCCTGCACAGACTTTTCTGTGGTACTCCAACCAGGAGTTACCCCCACAAACTGGAAGCCACGCAGCCATCAGCTCAAACAGCTGAGCATGCCACAGCAATTTATCTGCTGCAGCTACCACTGCGCCACAGCAACTATATCTACCCAGCTGTTGAGCCAGAGCAGGCTTGTGTCCAGATGTCTCAGACTATGTTGAAACAAAACCGCACCTAGATACAAGGGTTAAAGGCATCCCCAAGAGATCGTATAACATAGCGATTGCTGCACTGACACACCAGGGCAGACCAACAGCTCAGCTTGCCCGTATTCCTGTCTCCAATAAAAGGTATTTGCTTTTTATAAATGTTTAAATGCATTGCTTTGTAATTTCATTGAGATGTCTCCTGTCTTTTATTATGTAAAAGGTTAAACGGAAGAATCCAATTTGCCTCCTCTTTTTACATGTATTGTTTTATTTTCCTTCTTCTGTCTCCTCTTATTGAAGTCCTCTCTGACCAGCCCCCAAATTTTAAATTCCTCGTTCCTTTAAGAGATAGTTCATCTCATATTTTAGCCACCCACCTACTTCTGCTGCACCTTTCAATCAGCTGAGGTGGCCAGATACGAATGCAGTGTTCCCCAAGCAATGTGGCACTCACTGAGCCACACGGTCACTTTCAGGAATCAGCTCTATCTGCTGGCTGGAGTCAAATGTTTTATTTGCTTTTCTCACTGTGCAAAGCAGAAGATTGCATTCACTTGTTCAAGAGGACAAGAAGCATACTTTTTTGCACTCAGAGTTAATTCAGCATTCAGGAAATATACCAGTATTTTGTATTTGACAATGTACACTTGTCAAAAATACTTTAACCTGCCTACTCACATCACTTTAGCAAATCTCTTGCGGCTTTGCTTGATTCTTTCTGATCTAAGCTAATATAGAGAATTACTTTTTCCTTCTCTGAATTCGCTCTTTCCTCCAAAGCCTAAAATATTCAAAACCAATTCCAGAAGTAGCTTATTAGTGCCTTCCTGGTTAGCATGGCGGTAGCAGTGGTGCCTCCCAAATCTCTGTTTCTCCTTTCCCTCTCAACATGCCAAAGAATAAAGCTGCAAGACAACAGAAGAGGAACACCAACAGGGAGGGATGGTTCACTGTGGTGGTTGGGTACAGAGGGGAGGAGAACAAGGAGAGCGCTGTAACCCTCAGAAAATTTTTTTAATCATTCATACTACTTTTTCAGGGCTTTCCTCTCTCATCCATAGATGAGATCTGCAACCAGCCTGTGCCAAAAGCCCCTGTCCCTGGGAGCCCACCTGCTCGCCTGCTGTGGACAGAGCTGGCAGCTGCTCTTCAGCCCCTTTGGCCACCTGGGAACCTAAATTTAGCCCTCTGGTTTGGCCAGAAGAACGGGTTGAAGGACTGAGGGCAGACAGCCTCAGTCCTATTCTAGGCACCCTGTTAGGGAGCTTAAGCAATGCACATACATCTCTGCGCACACGGACTCATTAGGCAAACTGACCATCTCCCTGCTGGGTAAGATCTTTCTAGGTGGTGATAATGACAGCTAACATGCCAATCTGAAAATGTAAAACGCCAATGTTTAAACCTACATCAATAAGCCACTCTACTGTAAATTTTGTCTTCCTTTACAACTGACAAAAGTTACACTAACAGGTTTAAACTTGCATAAGAATAATAGGTAATGCTTTTATAACATACAGCATTCTCACCACGTAACTTAAGGCAGAGTCTCCTGGTACAGTATCGTAGCAGTACATTATTTCATATTTCAGAAGTTCCTTTCACCACAGCTTGCATTTCAGCCTCCAAGGTATTCTCCCAGGCAATAAATGGACGAAGATGCAGACTCATCCCGCACCCCAAATGCATGTCTGATGGATTTGGAAAGTGTCCTACAAATTCAAGATAGGCATCTGCCAAAGTAAATCCAACACTAAATGCTTGCAGAGGATATTTTTTCTTCCCATACCTCTTACTGGTTAACAATTTCCAGTTGAAATAACTTTTTTTTTACTGAGAAAATGACGTGTTCCTCTTTGCCATCACATTGTTCTGTAGGTTGGACTTCACAGCAGATCACCCTGGAGAACCACAAAGGCACTTAAAACCGCAGTTGATTTTAGGTACCCAGCCCTCCAGGGAGCTTATTGCCATAATACACACCCACTATTTATAACTTTTCTATAATGACAGGTGCACAAAGACCACAGAAGTAACCAAATACAGAGAAAGTAAATGCATCTCATGACTTCAGTGTCGTAAAGTCAAAGCAGTACTTGGCATCCAAATAAATCAGCTGTATTTACAGGTTTACCACAATCACGTATTAGAAAAAACAACCCAAAACAAAACCAACCAACAACTGTATTTCACTCCATTGCTACTAGTTCTTTGTATTACAACAGAAGACACATCACCACTCTAAAGTAGTCGCTAATGTGACAAGGACACAATACAATCTCTCTGAGTCACTCCTCAGTGGTATGATGAACTTGAAGGCAAGTAGGAGCTTGCATAGTCCACTGGGCTACTGAATTCTCAAGTATTAATTTCAGTACCACTCACCTCTGCAATATTATTAGAAATAAATTTACACTGGAAGATACTAGACTTCAACAGCATCCCTTATTTTGGTGGAACATTTTGTTTGCTTATTTATGTTTTCTTAGCTAAAATGCTTATTCAATATTAAAAAAAAAAAAAAAAAAAAAAAGCCAAAACAAACCCTTGGCTCTGCCTCTTTAAATAAGTAGACAGCTTCTTTAGCCATTCACATTCCTTCACCTGTCCCCAGTTACACAGCACGGCTGCTTGCGGGTTTAAGATTTTTTTTGTGAAGTAACAGTTCATGATAATCTCATTAAATCCTTTCTAACACTTTCCAGTTCATACAGAATTTCTTTCGCTGGCATGAGTGGAGCAAGGATTGGCTGTTTAAGCAATCTCTTTGCAAAAAGTCACCCAAAGCCCCTTCTCGCAGAGCAATCCTCAGCAGCCAGAGAGTACAGAGGAACCAAATCCTGGCCCCAAGCAAGGAGCTGGAACAAATCTGGAGATGTAGCAGCTCTCTTTGTCTCCGTCTGCAGCTGAAAACCAGCATTAAAAGTGTAATCCCCAATAACTTTTGCATGTAAAACAAATCATGTGCTAAGCAAGCTCCTTTACCTGTAAATCATGCTGTTTAAATGTAGAAAAGTCTGTCTCTCTCCCCACTAGTCTAGGAAATACTCATCTCAAAGGAGCTGGACTGTTGCACTTTCTGGGGGAGGCTCCACAACCAGATTAACTGCTCAGCCATCCCCAAGAACAGAAGTCAAGCCTCCACAGGGGGAGCAGAAAGTGTGAAACACGAGTGAGACAAAAAGAGGCCTGATTATTTTATAGATATGCCTTCTAGCAGATCTTACAAGCCATGCTGTGGGTGTCCTGAAAGCATTTTTCAAGGAGAGGAACCTCCACAGAGAAGCAGATGTAAGCAAGACATTGGGAGTGACAGCAAGAAAAGCTAGAATGTCTTAAACCACTCTACGAGGAAATGGGAACAATTTTTAGGCTCTATTAAAAAAAACCTTCTATAGCATCAACTACTTCTATCAAATGGTCAGTTTTCATTTCACTGTACATGGTCTCATCAACTGCAGTTTAATGGGACTTTTCCCTATTTACATGCCCTCAAATGGCAAATGCACATTTCCTGCTCCAACTGTCAAAAACTACTTTTTCAGCTTGCCTGCCTAAACCCATTCAAAATGAGCAATGCAAAATGCGTAAGACAATTTGAAGTCTGTAGAAAGGGCTGGCCAGCTCAGGTAATGGGATAACAAATATTTTTACAGGCCTTTCAGTGGCTTAAATCCAGGACAGCTCTGCAGTGATTTATTTTTCTCCAACAGCTCTAGGGTGGCCTATGTAACATTAGCTGGTAATCACAAACCGGCTCTCCAGTGGGCATGTTCCACACCCAAAGCAGCAGCGACCGGTGCTCTCTTGCTGAGGGTTGCAGTAGAAAGACCAAGGACTGAGTGGGGTATGTGGGATATCTCATGCCACCAGGAGGAACAAGGCTCAGCAGCAGAGCATTATGCTCATATTTTGCAGGATCAAAGCACAGATCTTCTTACTTAAGCCATAAATATAGGTGTCACTTTTTATGATCGCCCTGCTAGCACTATGAATAAGCATTAAACACAGTTTTTAAGAGTTATGCAGAATTTGTCTTTCAAAACCATACTCCCTTAAGAACACACAGCACAGGGTGTTTGCAGTCTGAGTTGCTACTGCAGTTCACACTTTTTTATCTGGCAAGGTGAAAATTGTCATAGAATAGTTTGGGTTGGAAGGGATGTTTAAAGGTCATCTAGTCAAACCCCTCCCTGCAGTAAGCAGGGACATTGTCCCTATATTTCAGTGTGGTAGGGAGCAAATATTAATGGCACAATCTGTGTGTTCACTGTTGGGGACGGTTCTGATTCTTGAGACTTCATGGATGATGACTTTTGCATAATTGAAACACCTTATTTAAGATAAGAGTTGGTTGCAAATCTCCATGCACTGAAAGCCTGCAAGTCTTGCCACCACCTCGTCTGCTGCAGGGCACCATCAGTACACTGCCCTGGCCTGCAGGCTCCAGCTTCATCCATAGAACAAATAAGCTTCTCAAAAACCATGTGAAATCTAATTAGTGGTATAAGCCTCATTGCATTGAGCAGCAACACATTTTAATTCTCACACACTCATAAAGTGAAAATTGTCAATCAATAAGCTCCCAGCCACTCACTGCAACCAAAATAAGTGCTTGCTTTCATCAGGAATAACCAGCCCAGTGCTTTATGACTCTGAACTCAGCTAAGTCAGTCATTGCTGAAACGACTGCTCAGGTAATGCATAATAATTGTCTGATCCTTGGCAGCTCTGGTACCACAAAAGGAATTTTGCCCAGTCTCTGGAAAGCAGCATGTGTATACACCAAAACTATACTGACATGTTTATTCCATGAAATCACGCTGGGCCAGCACGGACCACTCAGTGATGTATTAGAGGAGGCTCCTGGGGGCTCATTTAAACTTCTACCACTGAACTCCTCAAGTATAACTGATATGGCAATTTTTTATTTCCTACCTCCCATGCCTCTCCATGCACCTCCACCAAAGCATCCAAGAAGACAGAGGCTAAAGTGTTTTTTGTTTGGCTAGGATAATTCAGCAACATCTGCATGGCCTGTTCATGTGCTGATTCAAGTCTGGTATCTTCAATGTCTTTCAGTGACTTTAAATCATCATCAGGCTGTGGTAATTCTCATACCTTCAGCTGAAAGCTAGAAGCTGATGAGAGACTCACAAATCTAATGTGATCAAAACAAACACAGAAATGCAGCTTCTTTTCTTGAACAATTCCCTACTATCTTTAAAGAGATGTGATTCAGACAGACATTACAGTTTCATGCTCTCAATTCCCACTCAAGTCTAAGATAAATACCCTCTGAGCAGAATCAGTTTTGCCACATTTTTCATTAATTTTGGCTCATCTGTTTTTGGTATATTCTCTGAATGTACCTGAAGATGTGCTAATATATTTCTCTGGCTGTAGGTAATACGTTAATCTCATCACTTGGAAATATTCAGGTGGAAAATATGAACTAGACACCAGAAGTCACATGCTTATTTAAAACATGTAGCTGGACATTATCAATATGACATGAGGTTAGCAGATTAAAATTAACCTACAATTCTGTAATATCATCAAATAAATTGACCTGCTAATAAAAGGAAACACATTTCCATAAGAATATGAGTGGTATCCAAGTAACAATTCCACAATGATACATTTCCAATTAAAGAATTACAATAGACTACTCTTGCTCTTTTCTCTTTAATGTTAGGTTGTAATTCATTATTGTACAGGCAGCTGAATATTAACTTACAGCTTCTGTTCTTTGTAGTAAGTAGGAAATGTGTTCAAGGTCAAATCCTGATTTTATTATGGAGATATCTACGTACCAATTTTTTGAAGTTGTCTTGTTTTCCTTTATATGGTCGCTTGTTCTCACCTTTTTTATCAAAATATAGAAACATCATCAAAATCTATGAGAAACTGACTGCCAGACTGACAAGAGTGCAGAGGAATGGGTAACACAACAGAAGTAGTAGTAGCTCTACTATTGCTATTTTGTAAGCAAAAAAGGCTAATTCCCTAGAAGGCTACCAGACTTGGAAAGCAAACACGTGATTATAAGAAAGCAGAGCCATTTAAGGAGTCAATGTTTGCAGGGGACAACTAATTTATTATTTTACTACCCATTTATGGTGACAACCTTGTAAGTGCAAGAGTGTGAAAACTGCATAAAACACCATTTTTAATTATCTTCTCATGTGATCATATTCTATCACAACATACCACTTACTGATGTTGCTATATGATACTACAAAATGATCATATTTCATCAAACTACAAGGAAAATGCATTACATTGTAAAAACGATTTTTCATATACAGCTACATTTCTGTCAATAATTACATTTCTCAGTTTGGCCAGATTGCATCAGTGCCCAAAAGGAAGGAAATAGTACCACTAAGGCTTAGTTTCAGTAATTCAGCATTCATTCCAAATGCTTAAATTTAGTAGTAACTTATTTAAAGCTCAACCCTCTCACCCCCTCAGAATCTGTGAAAAGCAGTTTTCCTTGAATTTGACAAGAAAATGAAAAAAGACAAGGATGGAGAAAGAGAATCGAGACATTGTTCCCATCACAGAGTATCTGTGGAAGGATTATTTCAAGTCAGAAAGCCACCAAGAAATGGGGGCAGGATAGAAGTCTCATATGCTGAACAGTAGTTCCTGCTTCCCATGAAAGCCATCTGTTCTGTGTATGTACATGGTTTGAAAGACATTCCCGGGATTGTGTCAAGCCAAAGGAATCCCCACTAGAGTTACAGAAATATAAACTCCCTTTACACTGGCAGGAGAGCTCTAAAATGCAACTCTGAAGACACGTATACCACCACTAGGCTCAGAACCATAACAGTTCTGCTGACATACCAGACGTTACGCAGGATTTTCTCATCTGATATTATATTATGAGAACTGAAACTTTAGTAGGGATAGCATTGCAATACTTTGAATTAGAAATTCTTCAGATGAGTATAAGGCAAGATCTCCACTCCTCTCTATTGCAAAATGGCATCATCGCCCTTTCTCCCGTTTGCAGCTGACATGAAAAATGCCTGGAAAATATTTTTGAAATAGGATTAATTCCATAACACAATTTTTACCATTACTGATTTTAATGGGAGTGGGACACAGCAGAGTTTGATTTATATACTTGTTCCACATTTATTTCCAAACTCTGGACACAGGAGTCAGAAAACAGAAGTCTAACAATTAATACTTGTATAAGAAGGATGATCCCTCCTGTGAGCCTGGCATTTTTGCAGTCCCTTGTCTACTATATGACTTGAGTTCAAATTGCAATTATTTTTCCGAGGGAGCAATACTCCCTCGGAATACTGCTACCAATGTTAAGCATAAACACAACTCTTAACTACAAGCAACGCTCAGATGACCAGCTCAGGTTCAAGGGTTCACTGCACATGAATATCCATAAATACCACTGACAGCCTCAGCAGTATAATGAACTTTGCAGCAACTCATGCAGGCAGTCTACACAATGCAAGAACGTAATGCCTCTAACCTTAAAGCAAGAAACATCCAGAAGCAATTCCAAGCTACTTTTATGGCTGAGACAGTGTATTTAAGAACCACTTAAGAAATAGTCCAACCTTGTTTTTTAACTGTTCATGTGTTTATTACTTTTTAAATCATCCTGTGGAATAGGGCAGTAGAACTGAATGAAACACAAGCTGTATGTAAATAGGCAGTTCCACTGAATTGTCATGCCGAGTAGTAGTATATTCTTACCTCCATTAGTTTAAGCATGCACCATTGCAAATTCAACGCCCTCTGCTTGTTAAGGAAGCATACAGTATTTTATCTTTAAGATGTTACCATTTTTTTCTTGTTAAACTCTAGCCACAGTATCAAACAGCCTCCTATAAGTAGGTATTAATGTCATCTCTTGAAATATACATCCCACTCCTAGCTCCAAAGTCAGATCTATGTTAAAGAAACACCCTCTATTTGAAATCTATATGTTTGAAGCATTGGTTTTGTTTCTTTAACTCCACTGCTTATTTTTCTAATTGCAAAGATGCTGCTTCTCTACTTCTGTGTGGACTTGCAGCACAAATAATGGAGGAAGCTACTATATACACCTGTATACCTCGTAAATGCTGCTAACAAAAATGAGCAAATTGAACATCCAGCATATTTTCAACTGACTCCAAGCTTTAGGAACCCTAAGGGCTGATTAAGGTGACTTTAAAAAGTTACGAACTAAGAAGATGTATGGTTACCAGGTCAGCGGTGGTTTTGTAGGTACATACAATGTAACAGCAATGTCCCTTCCTAACTTCATCTAGATCATGGCAGAGATCTTGCAGGGTGTTTTTTGTAACTTTATAAGTCAAGCCACACAGAAGGTTATCACATCAGTTTCTGTCTCAGCTGAAATGTTATTGCTTCTTGTAAAACACTAGCTAGAGTGAACAGTGCAAGACCCTCATCTATTTCACAGCTGGGCTTAGTTTAAACAGCCTTCAACAGCAGTTTAGGCGAGATATCCAAGCTTATAACAATGCAGATTAGAAGCACTCAGCGGTCTTGCCACCTCTCTGGGAGAAAGGCAGCAATCATCAGCAGATAAGCAGTAATGTATTAAGACCAGTACATCTGTTCCAGCAGCAAACATCTGTCTGCATCCTACTCTATCAATGTACCGACCTGGAGTTCAGCACTGTAAGGGAGCTCAATGTTATTACCTATGATGCGTATCACTCAAATCAAGAACTTCCAGCATAGGTTAGGGGTGCTACAGGGCCCCAATATAAGATAGAGATTATTTTATTACTAATTTGCTTTCTGGTACTTAACATTAGATCAGCAGTCTACTGAAGTTAACAGACCCTTCTGATTTTGAGCTCAGATTACATACTGATCACTGATGATCAATAAATCTCCACAGGCATTTGCTATGGCCTAAGCAGCTATACACCAGGAGCTCAAGCATAAGTACCATGGCATGTAATGAAAACCTCCTTATGTGTGATCCTGGATTGAGAAAAGTGTTTCTCAGATTGATCGTGCTGCAAAACACCTTTTTTAATGTCAGATTTTTTTCTTTCCTCTGCTCATCAGCTGAGATGTGCTTCTGTGCAGCTTCAGAAGGCTGCTGCACACACCAACGAACCTGAATCAGAGATGCTAATGCTTTTTTGGCCACAACAGGCTTCACCTGCATGTAGAGACACCCAAAAGGTAGGTTATTCTTGCAGCTGATTCCTCTGTACCATGACAGGGGGAATTCGATCTTTAGCAAGAAGACAGATGCACACCTCCCTGAGAGCCCCCAGAAGAGGAGGTGTCAAGGAAGGTACCACAGTGCACCAGTGTGGTACATCTGGCCTGCCCACACCTACACAATCCTTGGGAGAGGGAAAAATTGGTCTGGATCATGAACTGGGTGACCCAGCCCCTGTCAATTGCTAATTTTAAGTGAAGAATAGGTTTGTTATTCCAGGAAAAGCAAATCAATATAGTTACTGTGCTGTCTGAATTTTCTGTCTCCAGTGTTTTCTTCTTTAGTGATTCAAATTTCTATGGGTGGTTTTAACATATCACCTTGCAGCTGATCATGATCTCTTTAAAACCTCTGCAAGGGATTTTCTGCAGATAGATGGGGCAATAACCACAAGCCTATTCAGTGGCTGAAGTAAGGTAACATGAACAGGTTAGTCCTATCTTGTTCTCAAGAGCTACTCAAAAATAGCTTTATAGAAGGGGATCTGAATGAGATCCTTATCATTCATTTTGGGTTGAAAAGCCCTCTAACCCTGCTAGAACACTGGCTAATATGTAGAAAGTGGTACTACTTGCTTCCTTGACACCTATAATCTTGCACAAGTTTTTAACACAAGTCTGGAAATTGATACAATGAAATGCAGCTATTTGAAAATCCTACTTGCAAATTTATAGGGGATGATTGCAATTCTTTTACAACTCTTAAAACACTATAAGCGATGCCTAACTTTCTCAGTGACATGGAAATACAGCTTAAAAGCATTTACTTTAGCCTTTCTCTGATAAGTAGAAGGCTGATATTGCAGTGACAGGATTTTGCTTTAGGTACTTCATGCATGGGCATAGGATGCAAATACAGTCTCAAAGCTAGAGGCAAACAGCAAGCTATCTCAAAGGCAACAGAAAGAGCTGGCTAGGGAAGAGTGACATGCCCCACTGAAGAGCATAAGAAAGGCCGCAAGAGGCCATGCAGTGGTGTGTGTGATAGGCAAGCCTTCTGATGGCCAAGTGTGGTCACTCAGCTGCCACAGTGGCTGCGACCTCAAATCCTAGCCAAATGTTGAATAGGCAATAATCCTACGATAACACTAATATATACAATAGGCTCCCAGAACTAACTAATACTGCTTTATATACATATTTTTTTATCTATCTAGCTATTTATTCACCCTATTAAATTCAGGTATAGAATCATAGAATAGTTAGGGTTGGAAAGGACCTTAAGATCATCTAGTTCCAACCTCCCTGCCATGAGCAGGGACACCTCACACTAAACTATGTCGCCCAAGGCTCTGTCCAACCTGGCCCTGAACACTGCCAGGGTTGGAGCATTCACAACTTCCTTGGGCAACCCATTCCAGTGCCTCACCAACCTCACTGTAAAGAGCTTCTTCCTTATATCTAATCTAAACTTCTCCTGTTTAAGTTTAAAGCCATTACCCCTTGTCTTACCACTACAGTCCCTAACAAAGAGTCCCTCCCCAACATCCTTGTAAGCCCCCTTCAGATACTGGAAGGCTGCTCTGAGGTCTCCACGCAGCCTTCTCTTCTCCAGGCTGAACAGCCCGAACTTTCTCAGCCTGTCTTCTGAAGAAGTGCTATTTCCCAGCACTGTTACCAAATCAAGATGTTACTTCCATGTTTCTTTAAAGCCAACTGTTTACCTTTTAAAAAACACTGTTTAAAAATACAGTCAAAGTATAAAAGCACAGCCACCATAATGTTTAAAAGTTTTACTGCAACAACTGCTATTTCATTTCCAGGTTACATCCTGGTGCTGACAGCTTGCCTGTTGCAGGGGAAAAAGAAAAAAAAAAAGAAAGTAGCTCCCCTAGGATAAAAGTGATATACACTGAGAATTTGGATTTAAAACCTTGCCAGTTTAGGGGACTCTTCCCTTCTTCACAAGCCAAACAAATCCAAAATGTGTAGTTCTTGGTTCAAAAACTCGTATGTTACATGATTCAGCATCTTGATCACTTCAGTAGCTCATTAGTCTTGATCTTAATTCTTGATAAATGGACCCATAAGGGTGTTATATTGAAGACTCAGATTTATTTTTTTTTCCCCAAAACCACTACTGGAGCAAGTAAAGATAAATTTAAAGGAACTATCCTACAGAACCTTGAATAGCTTCAATCTCTACCAAGACTCAGACCTTAAAAAAGACAACAAACAAGTCAATAGCCAGCAGCATTAGAGGTTCAACTCAATGTATTTACATAGCAATAAGTGGCATAAGTCATTTTTATTCAGTTTCTAGCATTCATGCAATTCCTTCAAAGACTGCAAGATAGCCATTGCAACAGAATTGCTATTTGCTATTACTAATGTTTAGAAGAGGATTACTTTGGGAGGTACTCAGGTCTTGCTATATTAAAACTTGGACAGAAGTTACCATATATGATGATTCAGGTTCAGAGCTAGATTTTCACAAATTAAATGTTGTATTTTAGTAGTTCCCACCTCTGTTCTACAGAGTAATAGGGAGCAAATGTGTTCATACCTGCCAGTTGTGATCAAGAATTAAATAAGACTGCAAGCAGGACTCTAACTAAACCATGAAACCTGAGACTCTTAAAATGCAGGTACCCGAAATACCACATCAGGCATCCATATTATTATTCTTATTAGTAGTAGTAGTAGTAGTACTAGTAGTCGTATATTTTGTGTATATTAAATACATGTGTCAGAAACCCAGTATCATAACTTGAATTGGGAGTCTGTTAACACTGCATATATATATATAATAGTCACAATGAGAAGATATTTGTAAAGAAACCATGAAACTGCCTGGGAATCTGTTGCCTAAAGCCGGAGAGATGGGAATTCAATTAACTTCCCAAATAAGAGAGCTCTTCACATGCCTCAGTTGTTTTAACTCCCCCAGTGTTTTCATTTGCACTCACAAACAAACAGAACTCAGAAAAACCCTTCAGGCTACCAGTATTACCTGGTGTGTACTAACAAGGCAGAAGAGTAGGGGCCAGACATATAGCTTTGAAGACACACCTTTACACAATACCATCTTAATTACTCTTAATTAACAGGAAAATGAGACACACTGTGGTCACCCTTACAGCAGACACCAGCTGTAAGGGCTAGATGCTGCTGAGCTGATCCCTAGTTGTTACACTCAACGGCAATTGGGAGAAAAGATTAGATTAGACCTGAGCTTTTTAAGATGTCAGGGTGTTTTTTTTTCCTGCCGGTGTACACTGAGATATTTTTTCTGGTTTAAACATCTGCACAGTCTTGCACCTCAAAGGTATAATTTTACAACAGAAAAACCCTAACAACTTCTGTGATGCAGGCACATCAGTGGGTACATGCCGGTTCTAGAAAAGTTTGGGGATTGCTGTTTGCTGTGTTGCAAAAGTTGAATATGATGCTCATCAAATGCCACGAAATAGAACTGAAATTTCCTTTCTCTTGCCAAGCAGCCACTGCACAGCACTTTTGAGGGGCAAACAGTGGACAGACAGCTTATGGCTGTGGCAATCAGGTCCACATCACTATACGCTAATGCCTAAACATTTAGAAAACTGCCTAGATCTTTGCAGGTTGTGATTTTCAGGAGAGACAAAAGCATGCTGCAATCATTTGCACAGTGTTCATTTTATGTTTTCATTCTCATTTAATAGTAAAAGCCCATTTGTAGCTTCAGATACTCTTAAAAACACAGATGATTTGAACATGAGAATTTCTTGATTTTCTTTTCATGCTAGTCCTCAAGCTTTTGGAAATCACATTTTCAAACTTCTCCCTGACTTGATGAGAATTAGAAACTTCATTTTACATTCTTGCATGAAAGCAGAAATTTTCATTTGATCACTTGAGTGTAGACACTAGGGATACCAGACAAAGAGCAATTACTGGGAGGCTAATGATGAGGTTACAAACACTGGCAGCTCTATGCATCCATTCAGAGCACTGCAGGGGGATGCTGACAAGTTTGCCTGCTTATCCTTCAATCTCACACTGAAAATGCTAATTCACTGCCATATACTAAAAACCCCCAAATCTTTCAAATGGGACTTTCTAAAACATTTTTCACTGTAACTTTAGGACATCAACTCTTCCATGTGAGCCCATTTCCCAGGTGTGATCACTGACAGATGACTGAGTGTTGTTTGACCTTAACTGCTCACACTGAGGCACCAGCTGCTTTTCCAATAAGAGGGGGGAAGGACCTCAGGGAGACAACCCAGGAAAGGAACGGGTAGGAAATGAAAGACACCCTGCATCACCATATTGGCTGGCATTGCATAACTCCCAAGTTCTGTAAGGTATACAACAGGGACATTCCCATGTATCTGTGTCACTAGTAAACACACCACAGGAAAATGAGCTGGATGTGTGGCTTCAGCATGCAGTGCAAGTGAACACATCAGATGTAACATTGAAAAGTACCTGCAACAGGAGAGTCTTAGGGATCTGAGGAAGTGCTGAGACAGATGCCACTGAAGAAGCAATCTTTCGTTCACCCTTTTCAAATAAACATAAAGAAACAATGAATGCCACAATCAATTCCTAACCTGCCCCATCTTGAACGCAGAGGGGATGGTAGTGTAACTAAACTACTACATAACACCTTCTCTGTTTGCCTTTTAGATTGGAGGCAAGTGTGTTCATTCACATTACTACAAGAGTTTGAAAGGCTGCTTTAGTTACCTATTAGCAGGTCACGGCTAAATTAATTTGGCCAAAATTAGGGTTCTTATTTCTGCTAGGCTCCAGCATGCCTCCTGTACAGGCACAGAGGGAAAAAAAAAAAAAAAGAAAATAAAGAAAAAAAAAAAAGAAGAATATAGTTTTCCCTTTGAACAGCAGCCAGGAGAAGCCAGCTATCAGGCCACTGGAAAAGATGAGCACACGATGTGAAATGTCCTCCACAGCACAGGAAGCCTTCAGCGTCTACCCTTCACCTTCTTATCCCTTTAAAGATTTTGTAAAACCAATCCTGTGCTTGGTTCCAACTCCTGTAACGTTCTGTCCTCTGCTCTGGAATGTGACTGTAAGCTAGACAAAACACCACGGAGGCCCTCAGAGAAGGAGGATACCTTCAGGCCCACGCAGCCTCCTCAAGGCTGAAGTTTACAATCCACTTCTGTATCTGCAGTTGGCATGAGCAAGTTTCAATAATCATAATAAAATACACACTGAAATTGTGTATGTCTTAGCAGAAACTTAAACTTCCAGCTCTCTGTGCTGAAATCTGTCCTTGGTGAGTGAGTTTTAAAAATAGTTGACCCTTGCTCATATTGCCTGAACTGACTCAGGCTCAGATAGGCAATGCTTTTGGCATAGGGTTTGGTTTGCTTGCTTTAAATTTTTATCAAGGCCATGGAGATACAGGAGCAACGAATTGATAAAACATTACAGGAATGTGTTTCAATGGTTAAATATTTTGGGTTTAACTAAAATAATTTTAATCTTCAGTGCAACTTCTGATCTGTTTTTAACAAAGTAGAAAGACATTTTGGAATCTCTTTATAGATACGTTCTTTCCTTAAAAAAAAGGGG
>NW_009935871.1:42364-46492 GCF_000696875.1 Nestor notabilis | reverse complement strand
AGGGGGAAGCGTTTCAAAATAAATGGCTTATGGCCTGGGAAGTGTTGTTAATGATTTAAGACATTTCCAAAGAACTTGGAGAATGACAATAGCACACGAACTGTGGCAGTGCCACAACTGCAGAACTGCCCCCCACCAGTGAACCTCTACTGAAGCAAAGCAAAGCCAGGGGGAGGGTTGGAGAGAGAGAGGGAGAAAGAGGGAAAGGAAGACAAGGAAAAAAAAGTGTTTTAAGTTCATGCACCCCTATTACAAATTCATTTTAATTAAACAAAGAGATTATACAGACATTGCTGACAGGGATTATCAAAATAGAATGGCGCCACCTGCCCCTTGCAACCCAATTAATTAGTAGAGAATCTGAGGTGCCAATTATCACAGAGGAGTAAGAAAGGACCAGTAAACACAGCTCATGGTGAACTTGAAAATTAACTCTTTCAGCTCACAGCTGAAGCCCCACAGCCTCACATAGCCCTGATGCTTCTGCTACAGCCCTCCAAAAGCCTCAACGCGCAGCAAACTTCTGCAGATCCATGCTTCTGTGGTCTTGTAAAGGATGAGCACTTCTGCTCTTTCTAAAGTCACCAGTGTAGTTTTAAAAATTCTGCTAGGAAATGTAAAATAACAGATAAAATCAGTTAAGTTTGAAAGGATTCCTCAAAGAAAAAGATGGATTTCTTACTGTTCTGTGCTTGAGGTATGTTAGGAAAATGTAGATAATTTTCCATGGTTTACCAGAGAGTTTTTAAGACAGCTAGTTCTTGAGTAGAATTCCAGTTAACTAACAGACACCAGCTAAAAGTTTTAGTTTTCTAAGAAGTAAGTCTGGCATATATGTACTTACCCCCTTCTCTCCCTCTTCACATAAGAGGAAGAATAACCTGGGGTAGAATGCCTCCAGGAGTAAAAGGCTTACCAAGAAAGGAAATAAGGCGGCTCAGCAGCAAATCTGTTTTCTTGGGGAATCCAGCTTGTACCAGAGAATTGCAGATACTTCTGGATTTGGATCTATGCAGTGTGAGCCGTCACCAAAGGTGCTGCAGTGTCCATAAGGGGAGTTTGCCTTAAGCACTTACACAGCAGACTGACGGTGGCCCTGGAAAGGGAAGAACTACTGCCATTTGCCCTTCCCTGGTGTAAATCCCATATTACTTTTAGTAGAACTTCCTCCTATTTCTAGAAGATTCAAAATTGTACTTCCTCTCAATCTATAGGCTTGCAGCTGTGTCACAAAGAGGAACTCGTCAGTACTTTGCATATGGGGCTTCTGTATTTTTTTTCCAAATGTTGGAGGAAAGACACTGAGTAATGACATTTTCAACCGTACCTCGCCAGAGGAGTGTTCCACTGCCTTTTGGGGGAGGCAGTGCTAGCATGTTTTATGCAAATTTGTAATCACAGTTTAATGGTCACTAAGCTTCATGATCATAGCTTCATGGTCTCCTGAAGGTCATAAAAAACAAATGAACAATCAGGTACAAAACCATAGAACCAAAAAAGGCAACTGCTCTCTTTTTTCCCACTTACTTCCCTGAAATACAACTTCTTTTAGGGAATATTTGCCTCTCCACTATGCATATGCTCATTTTATGGTTACATTGACAACCACTAAAAGTAGGATACAGAATGATGAACTTGGCTTACAGAGCTATAAATGCTCAATACAAAAAGGCTGGATGAACCCTCTGTTAGCCCAGTGTAAATCCAGTGTTATTCTGTTGTCTTTCCTGGATGTGAGTGCCACAAGTGGAATTAAACATTGCTCCCTGGTTTTGTACTATATCTTCTATACAGCATATGAAAGAGAAGAGAAAGACTTGTACATGACAAAGTGTATCATTAAGTAGCAACTAGGTAAAAGCTATATTGATTAAAGTGGGGAAAAAATAATTTCAAAAGTTTGCTTTCACAGTCAACATTTTTCAGTGCTCCTGTAAATAGAAATAAGAACATGGACATTATAAGCTTGGATAGAAGCACCAGGTAGTGCAGCTGGATTTAAATTAATCATACAACTGATGTTGCATGATACATTAATTATCTTGAGAAGTGCAAAAACAAAGGCCAAATACTTCAACGACAACCTGTTAAATACAGTAGGTTTTAAAAGCAAATTTGCTTGCAATTCCAAACTCCTCGTCTTTCCTGCTGATCTTTATTCAATGGCTTTATTGTTTTGGGATCAGAAAGTGAGGGCTTCAGCTCTACAATGCACAGTTTGTCACCCTGTGGATAAAGGAGTTGCGAACCAAAGGAGCGGGACATACTTCCATTTAACATGTGTTCTGAAGAGCGGAGCACATGCTGGCAGAACTTGAAAGCCCTGAAATACCAACCAGTCCCACCAGTTAACTTGGTGAGACCTCTGCATACCCGTGGGGTGCAAAAGGCCCCAGTGCTCATCACTCTGCATCAGGATTGAGTTCATCTTATCAAATGGGCCTTTGAGTGTATTGTGGAGTAATTTACCAACTGAAAAAATCATAACGATTTTCCACTTCATTTACTTCAACAGTAGCTACGTAATGTCAATAGTTTTAAACATTTAATTAGACACACCACGTGTTTTATGCTCTACTAATTACATAAAATTGTGCTCAATAATTTTCTTCCCATTGAAACAAACTTTAAGCAGCTGTTAAAACACTAATTGGGCAAATGCTTCCACGCCGCGCATTTGACTTGGCGCCAAGCGCATTCGCCCCAACGGTGAGCAGGGTTTTTCCAATGTCCATGATGGAACTGTAAACGCACGTCAATCTCTGCCACACCACAGTGCCAAGACTGAATTCCAAACATTTACTTTGGCCCTCATCTTTGAAAACTAACATAATATATAAAATGCAACAGTTCAGAAACATGTTTAATTATACTGGGCTCTTAATTTTCTCCGCTTCCATTTTTACCTCCAAAGAGCAGCTAAATTTGACATGGAGCTTGTCATTTACAATCCCCTATGAAATCAGCACTTTTTATTACATTGGAGCTGCTTCACAAATGTTATCTCACAGTATGGTCAAATGGAAACAAGCACTGAAACGTGTTGCTGAGCCTGGGACAGATGAGGCCCTAAGTGCTGGGATATTTTACAGATACATCATTTCTACAGTGCGTAAAACAAGGATGTGAACCATACTTATCCATGCATACAATGGCAAGGGATGAGAATCTTTTTCCCCCCAGTTTTGCATGAAAAGAGAATTCAGAGAGTTTTTATTTGGTTTAGGTATCTTTACAAAAGGGCATGTAAGTCTTATCATTGACAAGTTTCTGGTGATCCCAATGGCAGTCAGATTGAGTCAGTACCTCTGAATGTCTCAATTGGCTTCATATGGAGTTTTAACCCTGCATGTAACTCCATTAAAATCAGGTTCTCTTAATTAGTGACTAAGTCTGTACAGCTGCAGGCCTAATGCTGGTGTTCCTATGAGGACAGAGGCGTAGCAGAGGGGACTGGGTTGCCAATACTAGGAACTGTCAGACACAATTCCTACCTTAGCAGTCCCCAAAGCCTGCCTACACCTCTCCAAACTGAGATTTTGGTCCTGACCACAGCCTCATGATTCCAGGCTCTGCTTCAGCATTGGTGGGCAGGGTTCCTAGAAGAGGAAACACATTTACACTCTACATCTATTCTTTGAAATGAGACCATAGCAGAGTGTACGTAAATGCTCTAAAATGCAAAAGAAAACAGATTTTTCTCCGGTTTTGATGTATTTTGACAAATTTCTAAACATGGACTCACATTGGAGAAGTTTGTGGACAGCTGTCTCCCTTGGAAGGGACCCCACGCTGGAAGAGTGTGAGGAGTCCTCCTTCTAAGGAGGAAGGGGTGGCAGAGACCACGTGTGATGAACTGACCAAACCCCCATTCCCCATCCCCCTGCACTGCTGGGGGAGAAGAGGTAGAGAATTTGGGAGTGAAGTGAAGCCTGGGAAGAAGGGAGGGTTTTTCAAGATTTAGTTTTTGTTTCCCATTATCCTACTCTGATTTGATTGGTAATAAATTAACTTCCTCAAGTAAAATCTGTTTTTCCTGTGACAGTAATTGGTGAGTGATCTCTCCCTGTCCTTATCTCAACCCACAAGCCTTTTGTTATATTTTCTCTCCCTTGTCTATCTGAAGAG
>NW_009935871.1:30506-42353 GCF_000696875.1 Nestor notabilis | reverse complement strand
GAGCAGCTTTGGTGGGCACCTCGTATCCAGCCACGGTCAGCCCACCACACTTGTATTTTTAGTTAATACCAAGTCTTCCCAAATTATGTTAAATATACTTTTATGGGTTTTAGTAATTTCCAGCAATTGGTGATCCAACTGACAATGGGTCTTCTAAAATACACTGCACCTGTGGATTTTTTTCTTTTATATAGAACAATTCATTAATTACTGTTCACAAAACAAGTATTTCATTTGAAATAATAATAAATTTACTTTAAAGGCTGTTTATAAACCAACACTGTAGCATTCATTGAACCAAATCCTCAGTTTACAAACCCTTGTTTTTTGTGAGTGAAGCATTAACTCTGAAAGGAAGACTAATTACACGGCTTTCCACTAAGATATGAAGCCTGCCAACACTTGTGGGACTCTTTCCAAAGACTTCTGGAAAATGAAGAGGGACACATCCTGGCTTCCTTTTCTAATACCATTATCACCCACATCAGGTGTACTGTTTAATGTTTTTATTTTTTAACTGGCATATTCTGAAGTTAGGTACATTACTAAAAAGGGTGCGATTTTAATCCATGTACCACATCATTGAAAACTGTAAGAACAGATCTACTTAGGAAAAACCCCAAAAGCAAACAAAGAGAAAACCGAAAATAAACCCCCAAACAATAGATATTGAATTCCTATAGTTCATACTGACCTCATGCACCTGTAACAAAGGGAACAAACATTTTTTAATTCATTTTTAAAAGAACTAAATATTTTTAGTGTCTGTATATAAATTCAGACGTATTTCCTTTTTCTGCCCTGTTATATTACACTGGAAAAACCCTGCCAATGCAACAACAAAAGTTATACACAATCAAGAAACATTTCCCGGGTATAGCAGAGCATTTCGCCTGGTTTTTGGAAGTTCCCAGTGTGGCCTTTTTGTATCACATTTTCAGAGGCAGTAATATACCTATACAAAGTAGGCAAAGGAATGTATAACCGAGGCAGTAATATGAGCCAAATGATTTTCCTTCTTTCGGACAGTCCCTTCATCTAAGACACAGAGTGTAAATCCCTATCAATAAATTATACTGAAATATAATACAAGAACAAATGGAAGCTGTAATAAACGTATCTGTGGATATCATTTCAAGTACTCTTCCTATACAACCAGGCCTATTTTTCCCTTGTAATCAACCTGTCATTGAGTCTTACCATTAACTTCTTGAGTCCCAACACAGAGTTCCCTTTCTGACCTCTTCATTTTACAAATCAAAATACCAAATCTAGTATTTATTTTCCCACCTTGCAGGATAAACTTTCTCCATCCAGAGGATAGCTCTAGCAGGCTGCTCTGGGAAAATGTCATCTGAACAAGATGATCGGTGCCCAAGCACCTTTACTGCAGGACAAACAGGTAATGGTTGACCTTTCTTTGTGATGTTACAGATGAAAATTTAAGTCCTCTTTTCATAAATAAGTCAGGCAGTCTTACGCCTGTGGAAGGGAGGAATTCTTCTACACTGCATTTCTGATAAATACTTAAATGAGATGGGCATGGGCACTTGCCATGGATTCAGAAATTTGAATTAGTATATGATAGCCATTGTGGGGTTTTTTCTGCTTTTGTGTGCACTTGTTTAAAGTACTGTAGGGCTGATACACAGGGATGCTGTGCAAGTCTAACATTAAAAGTTGTTTGTTTGTTTTATAAGAGTGTTAGATATGACTTCTTCTATATTCATCACTACAAAAAAAGTTACATATTCATAGTAACATACATTAGCCAAGCTAGCACAAGGATTTTCTAATTTTTGCGTTTAGAAAAAGCTGTGAACATTCCCTCATTTAAGTGTTCTTCCAGCAAATAGTGGAAATTACTCTAGTGTGGCACAATTTCACTGTATGTGTGGTACTCCCTTTTGTAGCCAGTCCATATACAAGATGATGGACTGTAACTCACAGCAAGACACTAGTATATCTTAGAATCATAGAGCAATTTGGGTTGAAAGGGACCTTAAAGATCATCCAGATCCAACCCCTGGCCATGGGAAGGGACACCTTTCACTAGACCAGGCTCTTCAAAGCCCCATACAACCTGGGAGGGGGAGGGGGCAGCCACAGCTTCTCTGGGCAACCTGTTCCAGCCTCTCACCACCCTCACAGTAAAGAACTTCTTCCTAATATCTAATCTAAATCTCCCCTCTTTCATTTTAAAGCCATTCACCCTTGTCCTGTCACTACATGCCCTTGTAAAAAGTCCCCTTCCAGGTTTCTTGTAGGCTCCCTTTGGAAGGCTGCTGTAAGGTCTCCCTGAAGTATTCTTTTTACCTGAAGATGTGTTTTAGATGGGACGACTTCCCAAGGTCCCTTGCAACCTGAACAATTCTATGATGCCTCTAGAATACTGCTAGGCGGACATGACCTTAGTATCTTTCGCACACAGCTCATTTCCTATTCTTCCTTTTTACTGCAGGATAATGTTTTTTTTACCCTCCTCAGCTCAAATAACTCAATTATTTCCTTTTTAAGCACAATGCACAGCACAGTATGGGGGCTACATGGTAATTTTCCCTTTCCAGCTTCCATATTTACTTCACAGAAAATTCCTTTACCAGCCACATTCATGTTCTTAAGAAATGTGTTTGTTTCAATAAAAATGACTTACAATTTTATGTCAGTTTAAGGCCAATGACCCAAATCCTATAAATCATTAAAAATATTTTTTCTCATAGAATCCTATGTTGCTTTTTTCTCAGTAGCAGAGAAAGCATCTTACTATAAACAGTTACATTTCTGCCCACACTAAAAATTCTGTATTAAAAATACACTAAATGAGGGACAGATGTTTAAAACAGTGGACCTACAATGAAGTATTAAATATTGCTGGCACAGTGAGTCCTTTGGTACAGTTTAGTCTCTTTTTGCAATAGCCATGTTTTCACAGCTGTAAAAGCACCAGAAATTACTGTCTTTGCTCCAATATTAATATAGAAATCAATGAAAAAATACACTGGACTGCTGAACAGATTAGACTATTGTTCATACATTCTATTATTAAAATAATTTGCTTTTATAAATTAATACTAAACTCAAATGTTTTGAAGTTGTTCAAGAGGAATAGTGTCACTTTGAAAAGTACCTAGATTACCTATGTAAAACCAAACAATTCCACTTTTGTCAAAAGAAAACTGAAAGCCTCATTAAGAAATCAAACCTGCTACTTAATTTTATGCTCAGTGATGAACTCTGACCAATAGCTTCCCAGAGAAGATGGAAATCTGGTGTGATACCACTCCAAACTTGAACTGAGCACACAGTGCTAGAATTATAGCCCTTTTCACAGGTACAGGTAGAAGTCTTAGAGCTACAGGAGAAAGAAGTGAGACAGGGCGTGGAAGAGTAGATTCTATGGTGC
The DNA here is from genome assembly GCF_000696875.1 of Nestor notabilis. NCBI lineage: Eukaryota > Metazoa > Chordata > Aves > Psittaciformes > Psittacidae > Nestor > Nestor notabilis. The sequence goes on along the minus strand of NW_009935871.1, from coordinate 38,950 downwards.
AGTAGATTTTGATATTAATACATGTTAACCATAAATATGAAGGGCAAAGAGATAACACATACAACAGAATGATAATACTAAAATCTGCAGACGCTAATCTAGTACCTGGGGGGATGAACTTGGCAAATTTATAACCACAGTAAGACCTGCTCACCACTGTACATTAATCTGGTACTCCCACAGGAGGAAAGGAAGAGCACATGCCATGAGCACTTCATTTTGGATCTCCTGCTACACTGAAGGTTTAAAATTAAACATCACATGTTCACACCACTGGCCAGATTTTGTCTCAGCTCCATTTGCTTGAGCACTAAGCAAGCTGTGACCACCATAATCCTGGTGAAGTGATGCCTACTTAAGTTTGCAACCCATCTGGAATAATAAGAGGTATAAGATGTCAGCAGCTCAAGTAGGTCCTACTTCAAATATCAATTAGGAACATTAATTCTTGTGACATTAAACTCTTTTACTACTCAAAGCAATAAAGAGAGGAAATGTTACAAAAATTGGCATCTACTGTTACATGAAGTGTAGAGGACTAGCTTGGGCCCTTGAGGGAACTGGTTAAAACAATGAATCAATTGAATGTGTAGGCATCTAATAATCATAGTTCAAGGTCCTGATGAAGAAGGGATGGGCTCCCAAGGAAAGACAAGGCTTGATTAAAACTTCCAAAAATCCAGAAACACTGTTTTAAAAGCTGGGGTATGGGCAGGGAGAAAATAGAAGAAAGGGCAGAATAAGACAGAATACGGGCAAGGACTCAGCATGTTGACCAGCCTTATCAACAGGCAGGATGCTAACATATATGGTATTAAAAACAAAACCCCACAAGGCTTACAGCCTAACAGCTCCTGCACAATAAACAAATTCCTTGGACTGGAGACGTTTTTTATCAGGAATTTGTATGCCACAAATATTTCTACTCTCTCCTTGAACCCTCAAAAACCAAAAGCAAATAATAACACACACACATACACACACACACACACACAAAAAAAAAAACCAACCCAAAACTGAAGATGTGGATCGCCCAAGTGAAACATGATTCTCATTCTCTAGAAACTCCTTTGTTATCTGTTTCGAGTAGGTCTTTGTTGAGAAGGTCCAATCCAACTGTGAACCCAGAGAATGAAGCTCAAACCCTGTGACCTAAGTAATTCTTGCCATGGAGGGATGCGCAGTGCAGTGCTGGGAGTCACTCAGCACAGACAGGAATGCTTGCAGTGGTAAGACCAGCGTCTGCAGGCACCAAGTGCTCAAAGCCAGATCCATGTCTCTAAATATTGCAGATGTGGTGGGAATATCCCACAAAAAGCCTGACCAACCTCACCAGACTTTCCCCAAGCATGGGGTCCTAGCTGCACAAGCCTGGGGACGTAGAAGCATGAAACAGTAATGATGCCATGGTGGTCAGCATAGCCCAGCAAGTAAGGAAACAAAGAAAGCCCTCACCCTTCTGGTTAGACAGGGGCTATAAAACAGGGGGAGGAAGGGACAGGAGGGAGTAAAAATAACCTCCAAGTAGAAAAACTGGATAAATTCATTGAATAAATTATTTACTGGAATTATTCACTTAGCTTCAATTACAATCTATCCATTCTATCCACCATCTACATTAAATTATAATAAATTCTTCTATTATAACTTGGCTTCATGCCTGCTGATTTACAATAGCTTATTTATTCAGTAAACAAAAGTCTGACGTTGTGCAACCTGCCACAGGATTTAGATGTGCACACCTGGACATCCCCAAAAGACAGTTTCTTTTTGAGAAACTCATCTTTTCTAAATTAGAGAGGAGAGAGTAAATATATTATATTTAAATTGCTACCAGATATTTTTAACAACATAAAAAAGACCCAGGATATCAGAATAATCTTAAAGCAAAAATGCTGCTTTCCTGAAGAGTTTGGCATATACGTCCTATACTGAACACCCAAACGCAGTTCTGAGAATATATATGCTCTCTCCATCCTGCAGCCCTCAGGTCTCTTTAGTGAGCAGGTATTTTAGGACTCTTATAAATGAAAAATACCTTGTTCTACTTTACCAGATCATCTTTGACATTCACAAAGGGTTGTACTTGGAAATTAATTACACTAGGACACAGAAAAACAAAAAGAAAAAAAAGAACCCAACCCAATCAAAAAAACCATGAAGGTTGCTTTTTTATGTAATATACATAGATAAATTTGGTTTCCACAGCCACGCAGAACGATTATTTGTTAGGAAACCCAATCTATACTGGGATAAAATGAGGTTCAAACTAAAAGGTCCAGTTACACTGGGAGAAAGCAGGGGAAGCATGCAACTAAGTCAAATGTTTGCAAACATGAGAGTACTGCTCACCTTCCTCCCCTCATTCCCATAATCCTGCAGCCATTATACCTATAAACTGAACTATCAGACTGACACTGTATTTTTAATCCTTATATACACTGTAATTTTTACATCTTCCTTGTCTTCAGCATAGCATGTATCATATTATAGAGGAAAAGCAGAAATATGTAAGGAAAAAGATGAGCTAAATCGACTTTCATACGTTTTTACAGTACTGTATGAACCAGCACTACGAAACAAGATAGAACCAAGGCCTTCCAGGTCTGTTTTACCAGGGGAAGCTGCTGCCAACTTCTACCCACGTGGGTAATTCTGAAGGCACAGGTTAAACCAGCTGTGGTGGGGGGTATGTGATCATGCTCTGAATGAGATAAGATTTGTTCTGTCCTTGGTGAAAGATCAAGGACAACATAGAAAATATCAGTGCAGAAAAACTCCACCATAAACTCATATACACCTAAGAGAGCAACCTTGGACACAAAAACCTAAGAGCACCTTGGAGACAGCCATTTCAGAACCTTAATGGCACAAAAATCCGTGTTTTCAAATCTGCGTCTCAGAACAACCACTAGACGTTATACCAAGAAGAGGAAAACAATGTGCACTTTCTCCCTCATTCCTTGTAGGAGTAGCATGGGTCTTTATTTTGCTAATATCAACATGTTCTTCTATGCTAGAAGTGCTTCTGTAATCCTGAAAACACACTAAAGCTACTTCCATGTATTTTCATTGTTGATGTCTACTACTATTAAACGGTAAGCATATACTTCAAAATTATAATTCACTTAGCTATTTACCAGAGCCAGCATTATGTGACTAAGCTTGATGTATCTCTGTTCCTAACCTATCAAGAAAACAATTTATGGAATCTAATAAATTAAAAATGGATTGTCTCCAGCAACCATATATTTCACAATAAATGTATGCTCTTTGATCACAAGTGACTGTGCTATGCCCTAATTAATTTTCATACAGAACTTTGCTATTGCCCCTTAAATAGATTTTATACACAAGACTAATCAGCTAGCATTTTCTGCTGTGCCTTTGTCTTTTCACCTTCCAACCAAGTTAAAAATTCACAGGATTCTAGTATTTATGGCATAGTTTTCTACATATGTGCCATTTCAGTCTATGGAAGCACAGACCCATATTTCTCCTTGCTTTCTTGACCCCAACAGGCACATAATAGACATAAATACATCCAGATAGCTTAGGGACTTGCCTCTAGACTAGATGACTATGGAAATTAATTGCTTTCCAGCTCTCAGTTCACCTTCTTCCCCAGTGAAAAGTACCAAAATCACTTAGTCACCTTGTATCCCCCCTCCATGATCTTCTGAGACAGGAATAGAGCCACTTAATGTTGCTGTTTGAAATGGCAAGGTAGATGGCATGGAGCAGCATTTTGACCCTATGTCTACTGGGCTGCTTTAGCTTCCCTTACATGACCAGGTACCAATGACAGGAACCTGGGAAAAAAGTCTATGAGCACAGCACAAAGATCTCTTATTCAGATTGGATGGTCTATGCACAGGTTATTTTATATATCTGATATATAGATTCTGGCATCAGATTTAGGGAGAGAAAATAATGGTAAGGATGGGGTAAGAGCCATTAGTCTGGGGAGAAAAATAAAGGAGGAATGAGGAAGTTGGCCACTGACACTACTTCCTGCTTTGCTACAGGAGCTAGATTTTGTTCACTTGTGGGACTAATATGTAATTAAAATTTTAATTGACTGCAAAGAAAAATAACTCTACTGTCATGACTAAATCTTCTTCTGTCTTTATGCATTCATATAGAAAGGCTTTTTGCATGTTTTTAGATAGCACCATAACTGTCCCTGCCTACAAGTAATGAACTATTCCTTTCTACCTACCACTAATCTCTGAAGTGCAGTACAATGCAAACACTTAATCTATGAAAGATGTTCTAGTACGCTTTATATACATGTATGTTTTGAAAAGGGGAAAAAAAAAAAAAAGCTTGAGGAAATGAAAAAGCATCCCATAAATTCCAGTGAATTCCCAGTGAGAAGGAGAACAGCAAATTTAGACTCAGCATCAGGCATTACTTCACAACACAAAATTCTTGTTGCATACCATGTGGTCTAGTGACACCAGTAAACTTGACAGAATATCCATTTTAAAAAAGGTCAGAAAAGTGTCTCTCTAGGGTGGTTTAAGTATATAAGGATCCTGCCTTGGGACACAGCCAGCCCTTGGAGATCGATCTCAGCATTCTTCTAGGACGCTGTAAGAATTAGGTTTATGGGGATTTAAAAAACTGGTGTTTTAAAAACATCCTTTGTTCTATGGAGAAACTCTGACAAGAGGCATTCTTACTCTTTGATACTGTCTTCCTATGGACTGATATTACAATAAATAAGTAGGAATATGCAGAAATTAAACCTTTTAGAATATGGGGTGGAAATTTTTTTTTTTTTGCATGTACAGACCATACAAGACCTTTTATGTTAAATGCTCAAAAATTAAAATTAATTTTGTAATATAGACAGGAACTTGGTGCAATGGGAACCAAATGGGGGTAATGGGACCCAGGTGGTTGGAATGGGTACAAAAAATCATATAGATGGCCATGTATGGCACAAATTGGAGCCTGGAGATGATTATAACTGGAACCTTCCAAAAGAAAGAATGGCTGTAAACTGTTAATGTATCAATGTAAACATCTTGGTATCTTACCACCGAGGAACAGTTGATGAGGGGAAAGCGTATAATTTACTTAGCTAATACAACCTGATGTGTTCATGCTTAAACTACCATATTAAAGACTGAATTGGTATAGGCCATCATGTGCATATAATTTTAACTCTGGAGTAGGATGAGACCTGAGCATAACAGGAGTGATTCTTTTCCTGACTCAAGATGGAATTTGCTTTGAATTTGAGTCACGGAACAGCCAGCCATACTGCTTCAGAAGTCATAGGACAAAACTGTCAGATGAGTATAATTAACAATAGTAAGTGGAATCAAACGAAGTCCATTATTCAATACATAAGCTAGTAGGGCGAATACACTTAATCATTAGTAATATAATATAGTTCGGGTCACTGAAATACCTTCATTGACTCATATACCTCTCTATTCCAAGGCAGAGGACTAACATCCCTGTACAAAAAAAGTCATAGAAAGCACATCTAACTGATGAAAAAAAACTCTCTTGGATGAAAAATAAATACGTTTAAGAGGTTTTTCATTAAGAGAAAGAATATCCACAATACGGTACGAAATGGTAACAGCTAGCCTAAGAGAGAGTTAAAAAGGATTTCTGGCATTGGATATAAAAGGTTAATACCCTGGACAACTGCAGGGAGACTTCCTAAGCCCTGAGTAGCCCATTGATAGCAGAAGATACAGTGACGGGGAACTAAAAGCCCATGCCCACAACTTTGTAGATTTGCAATTTATAAAGGTGTCCAGCAAAACATGTGACACAAGGACAGTGTGCTGGTTTTAACACTCTTCAGCCACTGCAGAAAGATTGAGAACGTGCACACCGTTTTTCTTATTGCATTTAATAAAGCAGTAGGGTTTGCTTGGCCCCCTTGTGATTCTGTGACAGCTGATGTGTGCTTTTGAGCATGTTTCTTTAGGAATAGGTAATAATTCTTTGGCAAAGGAGGGGTGGAGAGAGGGAAGATATTGCTGCTACGTATGACAGTCCAGTCTGAAATGTCTAGAAACACTTTATATGTATATGTCCATGCTTACGAAAAATCATTTTGGCATCAGCAGCCTAGTGTAGCCATCACACCAAAGAAAAGTGAAACAAAAATTGAACTTATAAAGTCCTGATGTGGAATTTTTAACTTATTTAAATCTCTACTGTCAAAAGAAATAGATATTTTCTCCTACTTAGATGAAACATCATTCCAAGAACAACAAAGATTCGAAGTACATATCATTAACAACGTATAGTTTTGGGAGTTGCTGCTTTCCATTGTAGGACCATTCATCTGGGTATCTGCCACTGTCTCTTAATCTTTTGTATCCTCCTCACCCTTTTTTTTTTTTTAATGAGAAGCAAAGTCTTTGTGGCATGTAACATAAACATAAATAAAAAGTGGAAAGGAAGAGTGAGGAAGCAATCAGAAATTTGTAAATTTATACAGAATGTAAATAAGCAAAGAACCAAGACTGGATGTAAAAAGCAAATGGAAGCAAAAGTCACTGTTCCTAGATGGTAATAGTGTAAAGACCAAAACCAAGAGCCAACACCGTCAGATTGACCTATAATTTAAAGGCAGAATGTAGAAGACTCCTCCCCCTCCCTTCTTTTAATTTGAATGTTAAAAATATGAAATGTCATATCGTGAATTCATAAAACACACGTAAATCAACATTGTGGATAAACACAAGTAAATCAACACTGTGGATAAATAACCTAAGTTTGGTGCCAGTAACTCAGCTGATACATTTTCTGATGGTAAACAGCCTGAAAGAGGCTTTTACGGGAGTAAGAATAGATCTAAGTAAATCCCACATGAAAAAGAAATGAAAAACATCTGCTAAGGACACAAATGTTTTGTTGACTGATGTCAATCACAGAAAAGCTTCCAGTATATCAGCTTTGGGCTTGCCAGCAGGTGTTACTGCAATTATTCAGAACAATTAAAGGTGATACTTCCAAAAGCATGGAGATGACAGGGCCAGTAAATAAGGCAATCATGATACTATCAACAACGGAAATGTAAGTATATCTCATAAATCCTTTGAGGACCTGTGCAGCAAAGTATTTTAAACCCAGCCACCAGGGCTGCAAATTTTACCAGTCATACCCATGTGAAATAATATCCTCCTCCATGACCGATGCCACTGAAATCCCTGAAACGACCTGATTGCTAAGATACCTCCTTTACTGTGGAGTAGAATTTCACCTTAACAAAGAGAAATATAACCTAGAGAGAATATGCCTGATAATAAATTTCAACATTAGCGAAAGTCCGTTTTTATTGAAAATAAATAAATATGCTCAAACACTTGCTATCTAAAAATACTATTAGGTTAACTAATTTGATTAGTCTCATTACACTTTTTCATTTCTGTTTTCCTTTGCAGAAGATTTCCCGTATTTATATTATTTCATTGTGGCTATGCTCCAGCTTACAAGAAGGCATAAAACTCAGCTCTGTTTAGATGTCAGATTTCTCAATATACTTTGACTATATGTACCATATTCTCCACCTGGGCACACAGGCTAGCATCACTTTGTAGATCTACACCAAACACAACATCAATATACTTAAGCCTAAAATCTCCCCTTTTTTCCCCTTAATGAACTGCATCATGCATACCCATCAACATCAGGAGTTTTTAGAGAATGTGTCCTCAAAATTATATCCACCTCATGATATGCTCTCCAGTCTGACTGAAATTGCATTCTTAATTCAGTCATCGTTCTAAAAGAAACCAGGGCTTGTTTTATTTTTTTAAGCCATTCACCTTTCTAACTACACTGAGCTCTGGATAAGAAAAAGTCTTTAAAAAAACCCAGCAACTGGACATGATATGACTTGCATCATTCTGAGACATTAAATTACTGCTCACAGAAATCAACCAGGAAGTGCAGTGGTTTCTTCACACTGAACTGCAATCATGACCTTGCATCCCTTGATTTGCTGTCTGGCTGATAGAATTTTTACTGCTGGCTTCAGTGGACTCTTATGCCAAAAGCAAAACCCTCCGTCACTTACATCATGCCCTGCATTTTGTAGAAAACCTGAACTGAAAAGAAATAGCAACTTTTACTTCATTTGAGTTTATTTGCTTCAAGGCAGTAATGCCTGGTTATTTTGATGTTATATTATGAAGATATCACCTAAATGCCTGTCCCTGGGACCAAGAGTCATACCCTTCTCCCAGGCACATTTTACAAAGTACTGACTGACTTTGTGCAGGTGGAGTAACTACACTGCAGTTCATTTTTTGTTTTTATAATTAATTTTCAACCATTCATGTGCTTAGAGCTTAAAGTTAATTACATGCTCAAGTCACTTACTCTGAGATTAAATGGCACCAATTCCTTGTACACCCAGAATAAGTTACTTAACACACTCTCAGCTCTCATCTTAAAAACAT
>NW_009935871.1:26285-30475 GCF_000696875.1 Nestor notabilis | reverse complement strand
TCCCTACAGGAAAGAAGCATTAACAGAGACTTTCAGAATCTTCTTAGGATGCAAATTGCTATTTAAGTAGTAGATACTACTTTAAAGAGCTCCGAGGGTGGAAAAAGTTAAGATACTGTTAACTGGCAGAAATACTCAAAAACCACCATGGCAGAAATAAGACCTGATAGTGCAAGTATAGGATGAAAAGTGGTTTGGCAGAAGTGACACAACGAAATTCAGTATTTGTCTCACAATGACTAAAAAAGTACATTTTCTCAATCTACAAGTTTAAAACAAACACACACAATAAGAAAACTAACAGCCTGCTTTAAAAACCACACCTGGAGCCTGACCTGAAGCCATGCTGTGTGCTCTCTGGCTCACATTAGAAAACAATTAACAATGTTGTTGACAATCAAACAAACCAGAATAGAATCCAGCTCATTTTCTCGTTCTGCTATAGAGCCAATAAAAGTAAAAAGTCATCAGCATTTATTTTTGAACTAAGGAAAGCAGATATATCTTGGAAGAGAGACAGACTTTGGATCTCTGGAGAAGGATGACAGCATTTGTACACAGTCATTTTCTGACCATATACGCACTTTACAGACAATTCCCCCTCTCCCACAGCATCTTAGCCGGACTTGTTCAGAACTAGGAAAGTGACTGCATTTTAAATAGCATCCCTTTTGAGCCACATCCAGTGGGTATGTGATTTCCTTCCCTCAAACTGTGAAAGGGCTGCAGAAAAACTCTTTGCCTCATGACAGACACACAGCTGCTCTCCGTGGCTTATGAAATAACAATTAGTACCTGCCATGCAATGCCTACGCTATTATCATGAAATTAGAAACATCTTTGTTCTAACTAGGTATATATTAAAGAAAAAATCTTGTACCATACATGTGCTTCCTCATCTTTTCAGGAAGTAAAGAAGGATGGTTTGACAGAAGGCGAGACCCAGCTAGCCCACACTGCTGCTCCTGCTCACACAGCACTGTTTTTGGAGGGGCAGGTTGTGAAGCAGCACAGCTGGGGGGATGAGGACAAGCAGCAGAAATGCCCTGACAGCCCCTCTGAACACAAAAGACACCCAGTTTGAACCTGACTTAGAGACTGGCTGAGATAAGGCAAGCCTGTGCAATCACAAGAAGGGTAACCCTTACAAATTCATTCCATTATCGTACTGAGAAAACAAGAGATAAAAGCTACTCTCAAACCCAGAGTGACCCTGTGCACCATGCAGGGAAGAGACAAGCAGTGTGAAGATGGGAATAGAAAGGAACATCAGCTGGCACCTACCTGGCTGCTCTTCCTGGCAAAAGATAGCTAAAAGCCATGTGTCTACTAAAGCAACCAGAACTACTATGCTACACATGCATCAAACATATTAGACATGCACTGGTCAGCACAAAGAGCAAGGAATTATTCCAAGTGGAAAACATCCCCAGTGAAAGGCACAGCATAGCATGTCACCTCACACACTCACCTCTGAAGGCACGAGAAGCCACTGGGCAGCTGCTGCCTAACCCCCAGAGCTGCAAAGGGCTGCCCACCAACTGCACCAGTGGTGGGCCAGTCTCCAAATTCACTGGCCACGAGAAGGGTGCTGGCAGAAGTGGCTTCTTCCAAGCCAAGGCAACAATGGGGCTCTGGGCAAAGGCTGAGCAACCCACCTCCAGGACAACCTAGGCCAGGTTTCAGTGTGCTTGCCCCTGTTAAGTACTCTCAAAAGGAGGAAGAGTATTATAACACACACACAGAAAAAATTAATTACCAAGACAAAGGGTTGCAAACTCCATCATTCATGGGTCCCACATTAATGATTAGCTAACCAAACTAGCCGCCCAGTTGGTAATTTGATTCATTGGAAAGGAAAAGGCACTCTACGGACCTTGAAAGGTTTTAGCAGAACTGCATGTCCCAGGTCATCCTGCTTTCCCCTGCCTATACCATGCCATTGTCAAGCTCAATTTGCCAGCAAGGTCCTGACAATAAACACAAAAATACATTTCAAGGTTAGTAGGCAAAACTCTTGCTGGATGTCATGATAAGCCATTGTAGTGATGAAGTAAAGGAGATGCAGGGGTGGAAAGCATTTGGTTTTTTGTTTTGTTTAACAAATGGCACAGCCTTATTCAATTACCACCCTTCATTTATTTTACCTTGATCAGTAATACTTCATATGTACCTATGACTACTAAGAGTAAGCAGAAAAGCATTCCTGGGAACATGAAGGATATTATTTATGGCTCAGAGGGAGAAATGAATGGTCTGCTAGCCTGTCTAGATACTGATATGTAATTTTCCAAGTCAAAGCACTGGGACAATGTGCTTGTTAATTAAAAATCACACTTTACACTTATGCTTTCTGAGGTGGGATGAAATACAGTAAATAACTACGATTCACTGGCTTATTTTAATTTTTATAGAAACCATGGTCCCACTTCAGTGCCCTTGGCACATAGTGCAAAGTCTAAGTAAAGGGTATGCTGACCTTAAGAGAGAAATATCAAACGTATGGCCTCTGGGCAAAGTAACAATGTGGGCCACAGAGGCTTAAATAAAATCAGAGTATTTGTCTTTTGCTGTGAGAAACACATTCTTGAATGACATTTTGACATCAAAAGCAACAGGCTGCACTTTTAATTTGCATTTTAGAACACAGTAGTTGCCTGGTTTTTCATCTGTATGCTCACTGAAGCACTCTCATTTTGTTGAGGTCATCCATATTAAAGTTTGTCCATATCAGCCAATATGGAAGGCAGCACCTAAACTACAAAGTACATAAGAAGCTCCAGCAATTTTCCGAAACCCTTCTTTCTGTATAGTCAAGCAGGTTTTGTGCATTTGTAACTCCAAAAATATGAGAATGTCAATCTAGATTAGATTTCATGATGTGTCTGGGGCTACCGGCACTCAACTGGTAGTAGTTTAACTCCAAACCACAGAGAAGGGTTAGCAATGACAGTATATTTTTTTATACAAATATTAAACACTACAAAGAAATTAGAATCAGCAGTAAACAAAAAAAAAAATCACATTTTTTAAAACAGCATAGAAACTTGAGTATTCTTCATGTTGTAAGTACTCATACATCACACCATAGGCTAAGACAAACTTGAAAGGACTGTTCACACTGCAAATGCTATTTCTAAGCCTGCATTAACAAGAGACCATGTGTAATTCTCTGCATTCTTGGTCTGCCTAAATGAGCACTGGTTAAGCGTATAAGTCTTGCTCAAATAAGACCGGACTTCCTGTGCAGGGGGGAAAAGATAAAGGTCAGTGATCAAGGGACTCAGTGCCCACAAATACAGTCTTCTGTAAACACACATGTTGTTGAATGTGCACCTGCTCTCAGTGTAAGCAGCATTTCCCTCAGACATCAAATACTCTCATGGTATCTGTACATAATATTGTTGAAGTAACCACTTCGACTAAATTTTTCTCACCCTTGGGGGAAATTCACTGATCAGAAGCACTTAGTAGGGATTTGCAAATAAAACTACAAAATCCAATACTTGTTACCCATTCAAGGAGTAAATTCCAATGCCATTTCAGTTTTTAAATATCAATGGCATCATGCCAATAACATTGCTATACTGTACACCTGCAGGAAGGGTTCAAAAGTTCTGATTAGGAAGGTTTTCAGGTTAGGAAAAGAATATGCTTAGTTGTAGAAAAGGCAAAAATCTCTTCTGGGAGAGACAGGAGCCAAACGGGAGCTGTCTTGAATACAGGAAGAGCCCTTACTCCAAAACATAAACGGTTTTCTTTGGTTGCCTAAGTGCATTTGTGCTTTTTAAATTTGCTCTCAAACTTACTACAAAACCTGAACAGCTCCCAGAGTCGTCATTAGCAAGCTATGGCAATGAAAAGATGCAGGTGCCACTCTTCTGACACTAAAAAGTATCACAATTGAGGTGACACTGGCATAGGAAGTAAACTTATGCCCATTTTCCATCTCTGAATAGTAGCATAGATTATTTTTTATTTTGTTTTTAAAGAGCATAACAATGTAGATGAAACCAACTTGAAGACTGAAATAAATGCTGCAATGTGTATTACCAGGAAACAAGATGAAGTCTGAATGGGTCATGGCCAAGAAGTCTGATAGAAAGGCATATTTTTTAAAAGACAGAATGAAAAAGAGAGAGATTCTTCAATCTTCTTCAATCTCTTGAAACCAAGATCTTTCAAAAATA
>NW_009935871.1:2778-26254 GCF_000696875.1 Nestor notabilis | reverse complement strand
ACAGAGGGAAAGAGAGAATATTATACCAGAATACTTAATAGCCTGCTCTGAATTACAGAATTTACACACAAAAGGTAGTATTTCTTAAAAGAGATAAAGGGCCTAGATGTTAGAAGAGTCACTCACAAGAGATTCAGGTTTAAGCCCCCAGTCCAGTAAGCATCTCAGCATACATGCATACAAAGAGAAATAAGCCTTGGATGGAGAGGCTTGAGAAACTCAGTATTTCATAGGCTAGTGTGGGTAGTGCTGACTCACAGTGTGGAAAATGAGGGCCCACATCCCTGAGCTGAATCAAGCAAACCCATAAGATTAAATTTGAATCCTTCACAACCCACGTATGTGCTCTATCCATGAGGTATCAGCTATTTAACATGATGGTCTATGTAGTTCTGGTCCTGCCTAGAAACTCATTCCCAGGCCAAAGACAGCTTTCCTAATTAAAATGTCTTTAAAATTGATGTCTTATAAACTAAGCTTCCAGATTGGCATACCACCATTAGAAATAACATCAGAAATCATGCTCAGCCCTCTCCCCACTCTGATAAATCACCATAATCCCCATGGACTACCTACATCATTTGTGCAGCATACCTTGTGTAAGGACTCCAACAGACAACCTTCAACCAAGGCATTCACCTGTTTCTATGAGGTTACCTTTACATGTACACAGTCATACTTTTTTACGTCTATTTCTCCCTTCCTTTATTCAAATGTGCTTTTTTGGAGTATTTTTGGTCATGCCATAATCTCATTTCCCCCATGAATGCAAAGCATGTATGATGTTGGTTTAATCAATCTGATTACTTAGTTGTAATGGGGACTCCTCAAATAGAACATGAGAGCAAGCCAAATAGCAAGCAAACACAACATGAAAGCAAATGCCCCAGTTTACACCATCCCTGGAAACGCAGCTGCTCAAGCTCAAGTTATACAATGAGCTTCAAACTCCAGAATGGCTAAGAGAAGGGGCAGGCTGGCTTTTGAAATTCAAAACACCAAAGATAACCCACATCCAACACCCCACCACCACCCCCAGCCATGGTCATGAAGAGATAGAGCCATGCCCACTAATGTATTTCTATGTCTTTGCTCCTGCTCCAATTTTAACAGGGGAAATGGGGCATGACAAAAAAAGTTATCCCTACTGTACTCCCCTGTAGAGCCTTCCTAGCCATCAGTTTTATAAAGCCTCTGGAAGACAACTTCAGCCTGGCTCAGCCTGGGAGTTCATCCCTTCCTGACAGCCCTCCCAGGCATTTTAACAATAGCCAAAAAGCCCCAATATTAACCCCTGCAACACCCAATGCTGCTACAATTCCTACAGACACAAGTGCTAAAGAGGCAGTGTGTGACTTTTCTCACCCCAGCCCCAGCAGGTAATTGGAGTTTCCATGGATAATCCCAGCAATCAGAGAGAAAATCTCTGCCTCTAACATGACCCGTTAGCACAGAGTTCACCGATCAGTAGGTTAACATGCCATTAAAGCATCTCTCTGTGGGGCTTAGGAAGGGTCAAGAAAACTCCATCACAAAGAACAAAAATACCTAAGGAGCTCATATGCGGTTATACCAAGATCTTCATCAACAGGTCAAATTCAGCCCAGAGGCTATTGTCTTCCTTGTGGTGAGACCAGCAATATCTGCAACCCTGACATTATACTCCACAGCTTCCTTTGAGTATCAATTAAATATTCAAAATAGAAAATGTTTTACGAAGTTATATGGGAAAGCAAACAACCTACCTCATTATAAGTTCGAACAGATACCATTCTGCACCAACTACTTCACCACGCTGTACACATGTGCAGTCCCTGGTTTTAAATGAGAAACCCTTTTTTTACCCATTACTGGCAGTTACTGAAGAACAGTTTATGCACTGTAACGACCACGCTAGTTTGCCAAAGGCAAATCACATGTATGCCCACAGTAAGAAAAGGCACAATAATAGTGAAATACAGCAATAGTAAGAACTGTCAAGGTTGTAATCACCTAGGGATGTACAGTGACAACAATGAAACTCTGAGGATTTAGACTAATACCTAGTAATCTACCATGCTAAGTTCCTTTTCAACAACTCACTTCTTATTAGCTGCCTTCTGGCCAAGATACTAGACAAAAGAATATCCGTATCACCTTCCAGCAGAAGCTTAGATAAATTTGACTAAGAAAGAGGGGAAAAAATAGCTTTCACCTCTATAAAATGCACTGTTTATAAGACAGCTGATTCATTCTTTTTTTCCTCTCAATGCCCGTGTACTGGAATAGCCCCATAATGAGAGAATTTCCCAGCAGATTAGTTTTATTAGTGTTAATTGTCCATATGACGTACATTTTTGTCTCACCTGTTGCATTTCCCAAAGTAATTTCTTTATGTTTCTAATGTTTGTCATAACCAGAGTTCTAACTGAAATCTGGAATATATGATACACATAGGAAATTATGATCATCATGATCTTTAAATATATATATATTTTTCTACAGGTTCTCATATAGATTGCTTTTCTTACCTGGAAACTACCACTGTTCTCCTTTACTTGGTAAGTCTTAAACCAGTGGATAGTGGCTTCTGTTACATGCCCCATGCGTGCAAAACGTTGGTGTTAACAAGTAAAGTTCAGGATCTAACGTGAGCCCTATCTTGAATTTCCTTTTATTTGTTAGTTTGAGTCCCAAGCTTGAAGTTATTTTAACACACTTTTGTTTTCAACACATACTCAGAATGTGTCTAACACCCTCTGGAGTTGCAAGCCACCCTCCCACTCACCCCCAAAAATCTTCAACCAGTGCCAAAGTCTATATTTTCTTAACTTAAAGAAGTAATTCCAGGGCTGTCAACTGATAAATTTCATTCAGGGAAACGCTGTGTTCTTTAAGCAACACATTAATCTTCTCTGAGCTAACCATAGTAAACATCAATGTTGAATTGTACAGATTTCACATGGTGCTGCCAGGAGAGTTTTAGAAGAATTATCCCCTTTTTAGGTAACCTGGCTTTTAAAATTACACCGTAGAATATGCAAACAAAGAAGACTAATGAAGCCGGCAGCTTGTACGCACTGAGGAGGCTGTTGAAAAAGATACTGTGAGTAATGGAAAAAGGTTCATTTTTCAAAAGCTGTGGGGAGCTGCCTCTGTGAAGGTAGGCAAGGAAGAATCTCTTTCACTTTGGTTATAACAGCTTGCTGTAAACAATCATTTCCCTTCCGTTATCGGGCAATATCCTGCAGGAGTGTGTGTTCTATGTCACCTTGAAGAATTCATGAAGGAGGGGGAATTTTTCTCTCTTAATAACCCGTTTTCCTCTCCACCTTATTTTAAATTGAGATATGCAAGAACATACATCATTACTATCCCGGTCCTCATAGAAAAACAGAGTATTGACCTTGATTGCTAATACACCAGCAAAGAAGTTTCAGCCAGATGTTTTTCTTGTTTTCTGCTACGTTGGAACTAGATGATCTTAAGGTCCTTTCCAACCCAAACCATTCTATGATTCTATGATATAGGCAGCAGGCTTGCCTTGCAAGTACAACCATTTATACATTATGAACCAGATGCTTTAAGCCACAAGCTAGACATTACTAACAGATAGCATTTTAAACAACCCACACTACTTTCAGTAGTGGAAGTAGACTGCGTGTATTTCTTCTCTGATGCTAACTGACCTTTTCAAGCATGTTGCTAAATGAAGAAACCACCTGATATTCCTCTGTAACTGTATACAAAATCCCTGAACACAGAACATCCTTACACAGCAGCTAGCACTATGCCTCAGTCACAACATGCACCAAGCTCTTGATGCAGAGCTCTCGAAGGGCAGTGAGCTGGCTGGGACGCTGGAGGTAAAAGTGACACTAAATCAATTACTTACCCTCAAATGTCTTGTTTTAAATCTGTTGCTTCCACCTGGTTCTGATGCGAAGGAGGACTGCTATGATTCACCAAGAGAAGATTAAACTTGACATGGGATATTTATTTAATGTTGCTTAAATAACAGAAACCTGAATAAAATTGCCCTCAGTTCAGCCAAGATTTCTCTCGCACTCCCTCTCTGCCTCTCTTTTCAGGACTGCTACGTAGTGGTCTATAAATATTGGCCCCAACACTTGCTCAGTGCTTTCCTTGCCGATGGCACAGGTTGGTGTTACTGTACACCACGGCATGGCTCAGATGAAGTTCTCAGCTGCTCAGACAAAGCCATGGACTGGCTCCCCACCCCACCTGCCTGGAAATACCGTGCTGCTGCCAGGTTTACAGATGCTGTGGACCTTTCCTGCAGGTCCCAGATCAGGCACAGAAGGGTAATTATGAGGCTTGTCTGAGACGAAAAAAAAAATTAATAAAGAAATAATACAGCTTTTTGCAAGCAGGTGGAAAAATGGGGGAGGGGGAAGGAGGTCGAAGCACTTTTGTTTGAGCCCCCTTTGCAGTGCACATCTACATAACATCTAGCTATGATTATAGAATTTAATACCCAGATAATATGGATGTCAAAAAAATCTGCAAAAAAATTTTCTATAAAACAAGGTCTCCAAATTGACGAAAGTGCATGTTTGTCATAGAATTCACACAAGAGCATTAAGAACATATGGGTATTCACAATGTGATGAAAAATGCACATTAACATCGCCTCTCGATGTTTCTGTCTGTAGTTAGGTATTTAGTGCCCAAACTCGTATCTAACAATTACGTTCAGCATGACAGTGTGACATCACTGGGAGCAGGAATCCACAATCCTATCCAGCAACAAATATGAGTTTCAAAGTTCAAGTAAGATCCTTCCAAAAAAGCAGAATCACCATCCCTGTGAACCCACTGAGAAACTGCACCGTTAGGAGACTGGTGCCTTGAAGCAGAAGATTGAGGGGACTTGAAAAGAAGATGGCAAGACCAGCACAAACAACTCACTCTGTCTTTGACGCACGCCTTCAGTGCACACTATGGGAAAGGCACCACAAATGAAGATAAACATCCTAACTTTAAGCAAAACATTAGATGGCATAACTGGAAGGCTTTACCCAAGTAAAACATAAAACACAGCATAACTGCACTAACACTAAGAGCTACAGGAGTTTATCTTAAAACATGTGTCTTTTTTAAGGTAGCTTATGACCATAAAATTTTCCTTGCCCTTTACACTTCCCTCAGGACATTATATCTACATAAGACCACATCTGTTCCAAAGCTTACAGGACCATCAATCTTGTGTGATTTAGAAAATCCAGTTTCTGCAGCCACTGGTGCAGCCTGGTATAATCCAGTGGCTAGCATCCCTGCACACCTTTGATTACCACCCAGGTCATGGCCAGCACTCACCCACCCATTCGCAGCTCAGTCAAGTGGAGAACTTTTAATAGTGAGTTTGGAACAAAACAGGAATTTCATCTCCTGCATCGATTGAAAGACCGTTGACTCATATGCTTTACTTTCACTGCTTACATCAACAACAGCTTTTGGAAGTGCTCCTAGTACCTTGTTCACAGAATTAAGACTCTCCTTTCACATGATTTATTTATTTTTACTGCACAGCTTTAAAAACTAACTTTATCATTAGTAATACATGAGTACTGAAGTTAACTTTGTTTAAATGGACACTGTTTATAAAACCTTGGTTGAGAAGCTTGTCCTTGATGCCAGAGAAACCCTTTGTCTTTAAATGAAAATACATTTTGATGACATGGGTAATTGCTAAGCCTTGGTGAACTGCCAGGTGCAAAGCCTTCCAACTAATTTGCTCATTACAAGTTTCTCAGTCATAAAACTCCTGCACATAGCTCTTATCGTCAGTGATGTACATGACAGTTTCATAATATCATTCCATCAAACTTCTAAACTGCCACAAATAAAACCTTGAACAATCAGAAACCAGAGTGGTTTAATAAAACTGAGCAAGCAATTGAAGTATTTCTCATAGCTTTATGAGTGGTATAATGTCAAAACACATTCTTGGACATCTACATCTGTTAAATAAAAAAAAAACAACTTAGATTTTTCCTTTTTTTAATTATACAGAAGCCCATAATTTTAACAAAACATGTATATCTACTTCTAGAAACAAATATGTAGCATTATTTTACCATACCACACCATACTTGCAAGAGCAGGATATCACAAATGCTGCTGATAGTGATGGCTTGTTTTCTAATAACACACTTATTTGGCATTGCACATGCACGGGGGGTTATAGCAGAGGTGATGAAGCACACAAAACCAGCATGACTGACATCAAATGATACAAGGGCAGTGAGCAGGCAAAAAATGAGAGCATAACATGCTGGAAAAGCCTGGCAGCACTGAGAGGATGAGAGCAAAGGAGAAACAGCAGCATTAGCCAAATATTCAACAATACAAAACAAAAAATCCCAATTTTTTAACAAAGTCAGTAGAACCTCTCAAAATTTTCAGGAAGCATAAAATACCTTGTTAGAGCTCATCTGTTCAAAAAGACAAGGAGTTAGAATTTTCACTCTAAGCAGTGTTCATTCAATTCCCAAACCCATTGTCCATTCTCCACCTCTGTGGAAAGTACAAAGTTTGTCTTGAGTTTGAGAAACACTTTCACCCAATCTCACATTCTTTTTTTTTTTTTTTTACATTGAGACTGCTACTTATTATATGCCTCCTGAGTCTCAGTGTTAGAAATAATAACTTAGATTAAAATCTCACAGCTAAACTGTGTGTAATATAGAAGAACTGGACACTAATTTGGGTCCCTTAATATTTCTAGAGTTTCTGAAATCCTCCAACAAAATTTTCAGTAGCTGGAGAGCTTTGAAGGAAATGTCAACTATTCAGTTCTAGGTCCTTTCCTACAAGGAAACTAGTAAGTCCTTTCCTACTCCAAACACTGAAGTTGATGGGACAAATCATGACATGCAAAGTTAAACATGTATGTTTTAACGGAATCACAGCCTGCGGCTTGTGAAAGATGAATGATTGCTCAAGAAAAAATTGACTGCATTACTACTGGTTTTTTGCCTCCATTTCGCATACCCAGCAAGTCTGCAATTTAATAACGACACATTTGTTACTACATCACTTAAGTGCAAAGTCTTAAAATGCAATCTGGTTATCCCTAAATCTAGGGCTATCACCAATATTAACCAAAGATAACAGGTTTACCTAAATTATGACAACAGTATCATAAATTTTAAAAGTTGTAATTAGATGAGAGAATCCCAATGGGACACATGGGTATATGAACAATTACAGACCAGTATAGTTCCAAAGTCTGACTTAAAAAAAGGAAAAACCAGATGAATTACATAACTTGAAAAAACAAAAACAGTAGTGTGAAAGATTCAACTTATTTGGGAAGGAAAAAGGGAATGCATCCACTGGTACAAGACATATTATAGAGAAAAAATATTTCCAGTAATAATTTAGTGTTTAGCGGACACTAAAATCCAAATTGTGGCCAGAAGCCTGGATTTTCGCAACTGTAAACCAGTTTAAATAATGAAAAATATTCCAAATATTCTGTGCATTTTTTAAAAGCATCTCATTCTGTTTTCTTTTATGACATCAGTTACGATACAGTAAATCATGCCAAAAATTCTGAAACCACAAAATAGCTTTAAAAGGTCTTCGAGATTATTTTTAAATCTTTTGAAAGTTACCTTAACATATTGTGCCTCTACAAATATTCAAACATCTTATATAAAATCTCACTGTCATACGAGAATCTCCACCTGTGTCTTCTTGGTACATTGTGGTTTTATTCCACGCAGTGAACTAGCGAATTTTATCTTCACTTAAATGAAGACTTCTTCCTTGGCTATTCCTGCCAAACAGGGAAAAAAGTCTATGCTGAAAGCCAAACACAGAGTAAGACTTGATCTTGTGGGTTCAAAAGCTCTAAATCAAAGAAAAATTTTCAAAAAGTTCAGAAAAGTTCAAAAAGCCTGTGAGACTTGTAGACTTAAATTTCTCCCAAGATTTACCAACAGTAGACATGTTTTTCTACTTCTTTCCCAACCATTGTCACATAGGATACACACTGGTTTAGTTACAAATAGCTTCAAAAGTTACTTTTCAGACATTATACAAACTAATTGCATGTTTACTTGTTTCTCTTTGTGTAATAATCAGGGGTTTGTGCTTATAAAGACTCGTGTACTACCAGCTGGTGCTTCTATTCATAGTTTGGGAAACTGTTCTTGCTGCTTGGCCGAGAGATGGTCATTGTAGGAAGATGGTCACTACAAGGAGAACCATGTAATAAAGAATTCATATTTTTTATTCCATACTTAGGGATCCTGAACTATAACACCCTCAGAGAACTTCATTTTGATTATAGATATCAGATGAGAAACCTAGTAATTTCACAGTAATTCCCTACTGATCTCAAAAGGATGAATGTTTTCAAAACCCATGTTTTCCGATAAATCTACAGTCTTAAAACTAAGAGGAAACAATTGTTTAAATAGGCGAAAATACAAGCATCTAATTTCACACTGCGCTGTGCCTTACCTTCAGGCAAGTCACGAAAAAATTACAAAGCTAATGGTAGCATTCTTTACAAAAGAAGAAATTACTATATATTAAAGAAAATAAAGCCTTTACTGTCTTCTATAAATAAATGTAGCAGAACTGAGAAGAGGCACTGCTTCAATTGACTTCAATGTAGATTTAGAAAGTTTTAGATTGTTTCAGAATTCAGTCTCTCCAGCAAGGGAGCATAAACTACAAGGCTAATACAGTAGATAATGACCAAAATTTTCTTCCATTTTTTCCAGTGGTCAATACTCATCTGAAGGTTTCTACTGCATTATATATTGCTAAAATCCAGCATCTTAGTGCTATATGCAAATTAATCAGTAAAAGATAGATCATTTAACTATTTTTATTCTATTTCTCCTTCCTGATTCTGAACCTACTTTTTTTTTCCTCCAAGTCTCTGAATTTCCCCCAAAACTAGAAATTTAAGGCATCCTACAAAACCCTAACAGAAATAAGTTTTATCTGTATAGGCAGTAGTTGCATTTCCTAATTTAAAGAAAGAAGTTAATTGAAGATGTATATATTGGAGTTAGCTTATATGTGACACACTGTAAAAGATGGCTTGTATTCCCCTTTAACCGGAAAGGTGAGACAAAAATCATCCGGAATGTCTTCTGCTGCTTTCCCTGATAAATAAATGCTTTAGAAACTCTGAGCTCTCTGAGCAGATGACTGAAGCAGTAAGACCAAATTCTATGGCATTTTGTACTATTACCTTTCAACTAGCCAAGAAAAATAAGAAAATAAGCATCCCTGAGGGTTTTAATAATGTAGCAAAAACTTAGACAAACCTATATTAACCACACAAGGATAGTAACATCTGTCATGTAAACTGGCGCATTTTCAAATGCAATGTATGTGAAATTGCGGTCATTCTGAGTATGAGTGCTCAGTCTTCATCATAGCCTACTCTTGTGTACACTGCACAGTGGGAAAGTCTATCAGCTGTGCAGACACTAATGAACATTGCTTCAGTTTGCTTTTATGAAATCCAGAAAATGTAAAGACATCACAGGAGGCATTCACTTCTTCCACAGGTTTTGTGACTCAGTGCAGATTCACTCAGTGCTACTATATTCCATTTGCAGAATTGTGCTGATTATTCTCAATTCTAGAACTAAGTCTGAGTATGAAAGTTCATTTCAAATAATGTTCCTTCCCATTAGAAGGTTTCTAACCACTTACACGTTTACAAAAAAATAAGATATCTCGTGAAAGCCACTGTCAGGGTGCTTGACAACTATTAGGGACCTAATTCTGTAATGCTTACTCAATGAATACATGCTTTGACTCCGTACTATTGTGAGATCCACCAAATAAAGAATCCAACCTCTCATGGTAGGGCCACTGTCAATTTCTACAGGGGTGACCTGCTCTCTCTCCAGTGATTAAGAGCCTGTTAAGCCTCTAGACTGGCCTGTATAGCCAACTGGTGGTTGGTCCCAGTCCAGCTGAGAACAACTGGTCTAACTGTTGATGACAGCTGAGCTATTTGGCTATTTAGCTATACTCACCGGTGCAGAATGCAAAGCTCGTTTTAGCTGGTAACAGCAAAATCTTTACCCCATTCCTTAGAAACGTACAATTCAAGGACAAAGAAAAGCCATTTAATTCTGATGTACTGAATTACCAATACTAAGAAATTCTGATGTACTGATTTAATACCAAGAAAACATACATACGATGTATGTTCATGCATACACTGTAGCCACCTCTCTTTCACATGATGCATTCTCATCAAAATCTTCAAGAATCTAGCATAGAAATTTTGGCAAGAACATAAATCATTTGTGAACGACAGCTGCACTTGGAAATAAAGTGAATTATGTCACAAATTTTTTTGTCTTCGACTTAGTAAACCAGAAGGAATCAGTGGGCCTCTGATGATGCCATTCCTTTATTTCAAAGACCACTAAAATTTGTGGAAATTATAGCAGGGATTTTGTCACACAGTAATATAGGACTGTCCAAAAACGGTGAAAACACACTTCTGCTTCATGGATGGATTCCCTATTATGAAAATTTAAATTAATTTGAACTTGGTGATCTCACGCTGGAATAAATGATGCCCAGACAGATCACATCCATTTAATTGAAGAGGAAATGGACATGATAGTAATAAACCAATTGGCAGTGAAGCATACACTGGGAACACAACATTGAACAGTTATTGGGAAGAGAAGCTGTTAAGAATAACTCAATCAACCACCTCACATTGTGCTCATTTTGAAGATGATTAGCAGAGGATACATCACAAGATTAATACTGTTTGCATCCAGAAAGATAATTTCAAAAAGAAACATATTTATTCTATCACGTACATATTAAGGCTATGCTGAAAAGATTAATTTTTTTCAGAATAGTCACCAATAGCTTCTACTGGCTTCAGTGAAATTTCATGGTCTCTCTATCACAGGGTTTGACAAAAGTAATTTACCCCAAATACTTATTTTTCTTGATTTACATTAAACATCGTTATGCTTCCACAGGTTTCAAACCAAATACTGCTTTAGGTTAAGTTATAATGAACTATGACAATGTTGCAATTAGAATAAATAAATAGATAGACAGATACACAAACCCACCCCAAAAACTCAAACCAGAGAGCCTAGACTTGACAAGTGAATGCTGTGTTCAAACTCTGGGTTACAGGCCAACACTTCAGACTTCCCTGTGAATGGACACTTACAGCAACTTTAGTCAGTCTGATCTCTGGGCATGTGCAGTGAAGATTGCCAGGAGGAAGCTTGTAAGTAAGTAAGTGAATCAGTTTTTTCAAAAATTGGATGCTAAGACCAGCTGCTAAAGTCTACACATCTAATTTGGCACTTAACTTCAACCACTTTTAAGAGTGCATGCATCCCAGCAGCTTCCAACCAGATCAATTTCATTTGATAAATTCTGTCTTACTTGTCAGAATTCAATCACATATCATCTGTCCTGGCACTGCATACCTTAAGGGTGCCACAACGGAGGAGTAGTGCTTCAAACAGGCTGCATATATCTGAAACAATACCTTAAAGGTACTGCAGGGAAATATGGGAAGTCAAACTGCTGTCCAAGAGACAACACAATGTAAATGGATACTTGGGTTATTTAAATTTCTTCCTGTAGTGCAGTAACTCTCTGCCAAACAGAAATACACAACGTGGGAACATGAGATCCTCCCAAGGCAGTGTCACTGCTGACAGGTAGTAACAGGCAACTTACTATGGTTACTTTTTAACTTGCACTAACTTAATGGCCTCACAGTATGAAAGTAAAACCAAAAATCAATAATTAAATAAGCATTCTGGAGATGGACTTAACAGCTCCAAGCAGTAGCTACTGTATTGTCTTTGGGGTCTGCTACCCCAACCACAGATATCCATCGTGAATGACTGGTTTCTGCACTAGCCGCATCACTGTCATAGTAGATGTTTCCCAGTGAGCCATGTAAGCAGAGGAAAGATTTGATTCATGTCATGCCTTATGTTTAAGTTTCATTCAGCATGCAAATTCTAGCACTGGACGTTATACTTCACTAGTGAACAGATAAAGAAACCATTGTTAAGACATTTGGTCACTAATGACAACTTCCAAAATCTTGGAAAGCTGAAGTCAGAGGAGAAAGATTCTCAGTAAACATAATGGATGTCCGTGGTCTAGTCAAACTGTGGAAAAAGAAGCCTGTGCGTACCTGAGCTCTTATGCCCTGAGGTCAAGCATAAGGACAAGTTTTTAACACACCTCATTACAGCAGGGTAGCTCTTTACACTTTACAAAAATTATTTCCACATCTCTTAAAACTGATGAATAGCAGGTCAATGCCTTAGTGACAGCTTAGCATAATAATGCTTTCTCATTTCCTCACTCAGCTGACACTCATTTGAGACCTTAATCTTTAAAAACAAAGTTAGTCTATTTTTTTTAATCTAAAACTAATTTAGCTGTTTAATCGAGAGTAATTTTCCAGCTACATCACTGTGCTTCCCTATTCAGAAATGCTGTAAGCAACAGAAGACACAGCTATAGCAAAAGACAGAGACAGTAAAAGAGATAGACCTACAGATGACTTGTTTGGAATGCCATCTTATTGAATTATTTCCTATAAAAGGTCAGTAAACAACTTTAACCATATAGTCTAAGCATCAGGGTGACATTTATTGTACAGTCAAAAACCTGCTAACAATACCTTGCCACTTTGATACATCTCTACATTACTTCATCTCAGATTTGTCTGGTAAAATTAGGAGTTGTATTAACACAAAGAGCTAGTTTCACACAGTAATGCAAAGGCTGGCAAGTTCTTAAAGTGAAAACAGATCAAGTGGCATTTCTTTCCTACTGAACAAATCTAGTCCCTAATGCCAGAATTCACAGACGTAAATGACTTGCATCCGTTTATTTACCAAAAGCAGCTGCACAGTTAACGCTACGCAGTCTGCTCTTTACTAATGACTTCTTCCAATAAAACATGTTTTGCGTGCCACATGACTGAGAAGTGAAATAAAGGTGAACTGATCCTGCAAACAATTTTGGTTGAATTGATCAGACATCACTGTTTCCCAATGTTTCACCTGAGTTTAAAAGCCTGTCCATATGAAAGAATGCCTGGGAAAATGTTGAAAAGTGGGGGAGAAAAGGCAGAGAGACAGAGTGAGAAACAGTCTGAAAACAGACCAATTCAATTCCTAATTTATTTAATTAGGATAATCTATGTATTTCCTAATTTATGTAATTAGGAATTGAATAAACAAATATAATTAAAAACCTTAAATATGCCCATCCATGATACAGATTTGTCACATCTCAAGAATTACAACATGGGAAAAGGACACTTGGCTCAAAGATTATTGCTCTACAATATGGGCGGCTGTGCTGCCACAAAGGCTTTTTGTAGTTAAGAACAGCTTTCATCCAAACACTGTTTAAGGTCCAGCTTTCACAGAATATTGAATCTACTCAGAGTAATCAACAATGCACTTGAAAGAATTATCTGCAGAACCACGTGCTATGTATTACTCTTGCACAAACATGCAAGAGCATTGCACTCCATGTAGACCAATGAACACATGTGAAATATATGATGATACACGAACTCACTCTTTATGAGTGTGGCCAGAGGGAACAGTCTCTTAGCTGAAATAGCTTAGAGAGGATGGGGTAGGAAGAGAAGACTGAACATACACTGGGCCCTGCTAGATGTTCTTTATTAACTGCTCTCTACCATATTCCCATTTACAGGCATGCTCTTGCTCTTTCAGTATGCTGTTGCTTACCTTTGACTCTAAGGGTCTTTGTTTCCAAGTAATAAATACTTCAGACTCCAGGGAGCAGACAGGAAGATCATACATGACTCAAAAAAACAAAAACCTTTACTGTTGATAGATTATTGTAAGTGCTTATTCATTATTAGCTGAAACGCTATTGACTGCACACTTAATAAATAGCCTATTTGTTCTTTTCAACTGAAGCAATACTGTAAGGGGACTTCTGAAGAAAAGACCATTAAAAATATAAAGACATCACACAGCAGGTAACTTGGGGAATGTGGTTTCAGTTTTCTGTTCATCACAACACAATTAACAAATGCTGCATCAATTAAAATTTCTGCTGCTTGAACAAAAATTTAGTGAAGGTCAGGCTGCTCATACACCCTATAAATGATCTAGAAGCTTTCAAGAAATGAGGCATTGAGCTAAACTATAACTATGTTAGTGTAGCTTTATAACAACGTAAAGCGATCGTTTTCCTGTTCTCTGGACAAAAATGGCAGACTTGGCTCTGCCAGGGAATAAATGCTGCTCTGAAGCACAAGACAACAAACGCGGTGAAGAGCTGCAAACCGCCAGCAACACAACTGAACACCCCCTCCCCCCCTTTTTAAAAAGAGCCTAATTTCATTTAGAAGAAAATAACCCCATTTTAAAGGGTTTTTTTCTCTATTTAAATATTTTCAGCTATTCACTATATCACTATTAATTAATGCACTGCTTTTAAGACCACACTTAATAAACTATGTGCTAGATAACTGTCACTTAATGACTACAAGAAAGAAGACAATCACAATTTAAACTGCTTAAAAGGATTACACACAATTAAGAAGTAGACTAGAAACATGTTGTACAGGAGGAACAGATTAATCGGGAAGGAAGGGAAATATTCAAAACACATGATTATGAGTTAAATTTAAAAAAGGACCAAGCATAAACAGCAGTTAACAATAGATAATTTGCAAGATTGACAATAAGAAAAGC
Organism: Nestor notabilis; assembly: GCF_000696875.1. Taxonomy (NCBI): domain Eukaryota; kingdom Metazoa; phylum Chordata; class Aves; order Psittaciformes; family Psittacidae; genus Nestor; species Nestor notabilis. The sequence goes on along the minus strand of NW_009935871.1, from coordinate 11,510 downwards.
AATACATATATCAGAGATAGTACTTAAGTGATTCATTCCCATGATAAACCCAAATATATCATGTAAGTAACCTCCTATTAATGTATAAAAAAGTCCTGATACTATAGATGTCCAAAACTTTCTAAGATGCTTCTGAAAAAATTTTACATGGAGCTTGTACTCAACCACAATAAAACAATTCCTGGAGGAACTCATGAAAGGAAAACATCTATTACAGCACATGTTGAAGAATACCTGTTTCTTTCTGGCTTTGTATGGTAGTTTCACTGTAGCAAAAATGAGCAGAAATTAACTGAATATTACAAAAAAATGTTTGTAATGTTTCCTTACGTTTACCTAGGTTCTGCAGTCCATTATGTCTTCATTTTCTTTTTTAACAAACAAAAAATAAAAGGGCAGAATACATTATTCTACACGTGCAACTACTTTTTACTTCACAACTAGGCAAGTCACTGACTCAAATGCACTGATTGTTCATTTTCAATGGTAAAGGACCAATGTAGTCTTGTGAGAGTAAATGTTACTACGTATTTAAAAACGCATCTCTCTCTGCTGTTTCATTCTATTTCTGATGTTGGACTTCCCAAAACAGCTGCATGCCTGCACTCACAGCTGGATGCAAGCTGCTGGACAGCTACACTACTTAAGGCAGAAGGAAAACAGAGGTAATGATATGCAGTGAATTGGGCTTGCTCAAACCAGACTAAATATTTGGATTAGAGTCAAATTCCTTCTAAAATACATATTGTAGGCACATGTATGAAGAGTCAGAAGATGAGTTAATTGGAGGAGAAATATAAAATGAAGAAATAAGTAAGACTCCAATGCATGGTAAAATGAAACTAACTCCCCAAGTGTTTCTCAGACAAGTGCAAGTGATTCATTTCTTTCAATCCTAAAAGAATTAGCTTTCTAGTAGAGTTAATTATTGCAGTCTGGCATCTCTCAAATGCGTAGAAGCTTTGATGATTTGATTATCATGATTTGATGTCCTAATTTCTTCAGCTCTACTTCACTCATGCATCTTCCTTTTCTTTACAGAATTAATGCAATAATCTAAACATCATCATAAGATATTCTTATGTAACTGTGTCTCCTGATTTAAGATTTAGTGCTACTGGGGCAGATGTTATCCTTGGTTATACCAGCAGAAATCCCACACTGCCTCTGCTACTGATGACAACAATAGAACCACACAGAGTTTACAGTAGGTTAACAGTAACATTTTCTGTTATCTTGTGATAGATCATGCTGACAGCACCAATACTTCATGTGAAGTTTTGACCCTTCCATGCTGTCAAGCTCCCTTCCTCTGAAAAGCCAAGATACCAAATGCAGGAAGAACATGAGGCACACTGGGTCTATCCTTGACATGAAATCTGAATGGGGTCCTAGATGCACAGTCTCATCTGGGACACCCTGACACACTTTACAGGTATGGCCATAGATCCGCCTACCAAGATCATGTGAAAATTAGAGATGAAGCCCCACCACCATTTGAAACAGGCTTCAAATTGGCTTTTTATTGGAATACTGCTCCTTGCTTTGGATTCTCAGACTTTCCCACCCAGAAGAATCACTTCTAACCAAAAGATGACTACCATTTATACAAACCCAAAGTGATTCAGAAAGTTACACAACATGATGAAACATGCACTGGCAGCCACACTGCCCAGTGCAGCCCACAAAGGCACATCACTTGCTCATACTTATGTTGTTCCTTAATCTTTTCTATTCTCTGAGTTACCATTATATGAATGTTGCTTAATCTTCAGCACTACTATATGAATGTTATGAATTTGGAGTTACCTTGTACCAGTGACAATTTCCCCCATTAGTCAAACATTCACACAATCATGTTGTTAGGCAATCCAGAGAAGCTTTTAATCCTTTTATTCTCCCTCTCCCCCCCGCTTTAGTTGCCTGGCAAAAGCTTGGTGTTTTTGTAAAAATAAAGCAAGCTACAGAAAAGTGTAGATGGATTGACAACTATTAAATCTTCCAAAATTAGCTATATAAAGACACTGAAAATTCATCTGATCTAAACAGCGGATGAGAGGAAAATGCAAAAAGAAGAAATATCTTAAGAAATGAATGGAAAAATTCTCACTGTGTATCACAACTTTCTGGTTGACCACAGATCATAATTTATTCAGTCAGGTATGGAAGTTTCCACAATTATTCAGAGTCTTGGACTCTATTTCCCATTACTCTTCTCAACATGTTTTTGGAAAGTACTAAAATGTAATGAACATGAATCTATGTATCGAACAGCTGAATTGTTAAAAATGGGACTTCAAAGCTTGAGAAGTTATTGCCTATTTTCTTAAAAAAAAAAAACATTTTTTTTTTTTTTAAAACTTCCCTGTTTTATGCCTAGATTGCTTCCAAAACCTTTTATCCACTGGCTACTAGCTGAAAAGAAAACAACAGAAAAAGAACAGCTGGTCTGAACCACGTTCCTTATAGTTGCAAACTGATTTTATGACTAGACAGCAAGGGTTCGCAACATGTGGCAAGAAAGCTGATTATGGTCCATGGGGTTATAAAATACAGCCATCAACCATTTATCTCTCCCTGTGACTATGTAATTGATTAGAAGCTGATTAACTGTACATATTTGCTTATTAACGCAAACAAGTTTTGTTCAGCTAACTGTGAAGCTGGCAACCTAGGAAAGTATGGCTTTGTGGCTTTCTTGTAGCTTAAAAACAACCCCAAATAGTAAATGCAAAGGGAACTCTGAGTCTTAGTTCAGAGTTTTAATATGGTTTTTATATATGTGTGTAATTCAGGGGTGTATTATTACTTTGACTCTCCGTCTCTTTTTCCACACATTTTCCAGTTTTCTTGCAGAAACTTTGGGTCTTTTTACTTTCTGCCATCAAACAAGTTAGGCTGAAAATGGTCATTCGGGGTTGAACATTACTAAAACACAGACTTACAGATGGATCGCAAGTGTTCACAGAATCCTGGTCTCACAAAAACCAGTCTCAGGAAAATTCTGCATTAATAGCTCACACACAGTATTTTGGAAATGTTCAAGCTGTAGGAGTCAAAAGAAATTGGGTACTCAAAAGCCGGGGCCCATGAAATAATCCATTTCATTGCCTGTTACGCCATATATCAGCTTCATAGAATCTCTGACAAAAACCTGGATGTCTCATCACTCCTGCAGCAAACACACACGCTCAGCCAGATGTGCAGTTTGCAGGTTAGGTCCAACTGGACAAGAGGGTCTCAGCACAAAAACATTCACCTGGGAGGAAGAGAGGTGGCATTTTCTCACAGGTAAGAGGGATAAAAATAGAATCTTCCAAGTGTATGAAATATTTTGTCTTTGTACTCTTTATTCTTACGATGATGGAAATACGTTGTTTAGCAGGCACGAGTGTTTTAAAAGCATTAAGATAGTTAACGAAGTCTGACACTCTGCTGGTGTGTTATCTACTGCAAAACATGACAACAGAGAATGAAGAACCCAGCATTTGACTAACTTTTTAGTTTCTGGATGCCCATGACGAATTGCTAATTTGTTTGCCAAATGTGAAAACTTTTCCCTCATTCTTCATTAATCTAAAAATAAAGCAGCTCAAATAAGCAAAATTCTGAATGAAAACATCCTGGAAATTATATATAGTTCAACAACGTTGCCTGGAAAAGTATCTTTTTTTTTTTTTTTCTTGTCTAAGGCATAAATGCAGTACATAAGGAGTCACACATTTTTAAATAAGATCGCTATTTTGTTGTTGTTCTTACATTTTTTCTACATCCAGGAGCTGAGACAGAGAAAAATAATTTTAGTCATAATAGCATGTGATAGAAAGGTGTTTGGAGTTATGATGTCCTTTCCTCCCAATGAAGGAAAGATATGGAGCCCTATGGAAAAATGTCAGATACTTCACAAAATCAGAGCCAGAAGGTTGCAAACCTCCTGAAAATGTCACTGATTAGATAACAGGAGCGTGACTGAACTGACATCAGACAAAAGCGCTTCTGTCTTCTCTAAAATAAACAGAGAGATAGGAGAAGAACGGAGAAGAGGCAGCTCCTGGATAATCACCAGAAAAAGAAAGGAGAGATTTAGTCACCCATGATGGAAGAGCAGCAAACTGACCAGAAGAGGAGGCTCTAAGATTCTTCAGAGGCAGCTGAAGAATTTGGAATTAATGGATTTACTGAAGAAAAATAGAAAGACCGATATACTTAGCTAGCTATAACTTGGGAGAACAGAGATTTAAAAGCATTTAATTCCCAACCAAGAAAAGGAAAGCATGCACAAGGAAGAAGTATGTATTTCACAGCAGAGGGGAACGGCACAAGAAAACTGTTGCTTTGTGGGGCTGTGTAAAAGTGGCAAGTAGAGTGAGGCTATTGCATGAATGAGTACAAACTGATGTGAGGATGCATAATGAAGAATTCTCTAAGAGGAAGAAGAAATGTTCCAAAAATTTTCTGGAGTTAAAAAAAATAAACCCTTGAGGTGTTTGCAAAGAGCAAATATTAAAAAGTAGGATTAGTGTACATGTGCTAAAACTCACACGTTTTATAGAAACCAGAGGTAAATCGCACCTACTAATTTATGTGGAAAAGAATTTTACTCAAGTGGAGAAATTAAACTTTTACCACCCAGGAAAGAAACATTTGTCAAGAGGATGCTTATTAGAGATAAAGACAGGAACAAGAAGTCCATGTTGCAAGACTCCTCTTGGAAAAGTTAAAATAATGTAAGCTATATTTACCTTTCATTTATCTACAAGAACAAACACAGTGAATTTTATTTCTGTCATCAACAACATTCAAAGTAGTTACACAAAAACTGGTGTGTAATAAAAAGTTATTATATACCAAACAGATTCCACATCAGTCTCACTGCTTCCTTAATTTTTGATGCTGATCTTTTATCATCACAAAGCTATTCAGATTCAACAGGCTGGCTTCCAAGCTTGTTACATCAGCAAAAATATTAAATAGTTTATTATTATTAGCCTAAATTTGGCAAAAGTTAACAAGACTAGACTACAAGACACATACATTGGGAATTAGGATAAGAGAATGTCTTTGAATTACTACCACATGTGCCTCAAATTATATTCAAGGAGCCACCAGTTCCAGCATACAGAGTCTCTGTACACATTATACTGAAGTGTAATTTACAGCAGACATTACGCATTAACCTTTCATGGTGGTAGTTGTGTGTCTCATTACTTTTTTAAAGAGAGATTTGGATGGCAGTGATTTGTCCCACATACACAGACCTTATACATTACAGACTGTGTTAGCGTGCATGATCTGCCTATTCAGGTCATGTTTTTCTGTCTCTCTCCTTGACTTTTTTTGGCCACATGTGCCATTTACTTTCTTATAGCAGGCCTGCACCTTATATTTTCACATGTCACCATATATATCTGCATTTCAGCTCCTATACAATACTTCACACTACATTTGCATTGTTTTGTGTCTCCATCCTTGTGCCCCAACATGTGCTTTCAAGGCTTGAAAACAATCTATCCACCCAACTCAGACGAACGTCAAAATGTCTCCAAATTTTAAGCTTTCTTTTGGCTGCAAAACGATCTTTTGAACATGAATGGGCATCTCATGTTTGCAAGCAAGTCAACAATCCTTTTGATACCTCTTCAGCTGCAGAAGTACATGCCAAGCTGCAGATTATGGCTCCTCATAAGAACTATGCAATATGCAATGAGAGCATCAAGAAACAGCTGCCTGCGAGGACAGCACATAACACAGCAGTTGGGTAGCAGTGAAAACACCTCAGAATTCAAACAAGAAAGGATGTCTTCCACCTCCTTTGCTACAGGGTACTAGGGTTTAGGCTCTTTGCAGGTTGATTTGTCACATCCTACCTGGAGTCTGGTATCAAGAAAGATCCCACCCTGGCACTCATTGTAGTCCTGTGACAGCACAGCCAAAGAAATCCTAGTACTTCAGGGAGAGGAAGGGAGAAATTTCAGCACGTACAACTCATGAAATTGAGAAGGACTCAGAACATCAGTGTCTGTTGAAAGGACAGAGCTGAAAGGTGTTGAAGCTAAAGGCTTCAAAGATACTTAGGGATCTACAAGCGGAAGTGCACCAGCTCACACTGACTGGGGCCAAACACAGCATACATTTTTATTCTGCATATGGAAGAGTAAGGGGCACAACACACTGCATGAAAGCAGTGTCTGACAAAACAGACTTCTAACTTTTCCTCCTTCACACCTTTCTTTTAGTCTTGTTTTAGTCTGTGCGTAGGTTTAACACAGAGACATGCTTTTTCATGTTCAAATCCAAGTCCTCCTCAGTCACTGCCTATGAACACAACAGGGAGAATGGCAGCCCAACTATTTTTCACCCTGGCACATCAGCTCAGGCTACATTTTTCAGGCCCTGGTTTCAGCCTAGCTCTCTAGTCCAGCTCCTTGAGACACTGACACGACAGCTCAGTCGCACCTCATTCTGCAGTGCGCAGAGAGAACTATTTATTCTCTTGCTGCAACAGCGTAACAGCCAAACTGCCTCAGGACTCCACAGCAGCCCTAGGCTCAAGCTGCAGCTGGAGTCTTCAGCAACAGCTGACGCTAGTATAGCACTAAAAAGCAGCAAAGACACCAAAGACAATTAAACAAACAACATTGATGACCTTGCTATTGACCTTTCCTGCTTTAATAACATTTATTGCTCGAGAAGAGATAAATCCCACCAAGAAGGGTACAAGCACTACAGTTATCACATACGGGCTGGCCAGTGCAGAGAAAAGGGACTGCTCTGCACATCTTAGTGCCCACCACACCAAGAAAACACCGAGCAAAACACAACTAGAGAATGTCAGCTAAAAACCAAGCCCAAATAAACAGGTTTTATATGAAGCATCTTGGGAATGGAGGAGTGGAAAGGCAACAGCTCCACAAATTCTGTTTTCACAGTGTCCCTGTGGGAGGACTTGGCAGTGCCTCGAGCCTGGTAATCCACATGCCCATAGGCAGCCACACCATTTCCCAACATTGCAACCTGACTCCCCACAGTGATCTTAGGACCTTCAATGAGTCTGAAAACAGCATTTGTCCTTGTACACTGTACAATGAAGCTGAGTACTCTCTACAGATTCTCTGCTCTCACCCCATACTAGAGAGGGTTTTCTTTGTCCAGCATTTGATAGTCTGCTGGTACAAAATCTAGTCCCCAAAAGTCACCAAGTCATTCAACAAGCTGTTTTTCTTCAGTCTGTAGTAATAAAACTACACAACACTATAAACATTTTCCGCATTAGGCTCCAAGATGCTTGGCACTCTAGCTGGAAACACTGCTCTTTTGTTATTACATTACAGCAGACCCCTTTAGACCCACTTTCCATCAAGACACTGAATATTTTTGTCTTTTATTTTCTGTGAGACGAGTCCTTTCTAAATCTAGGCAAGAGACTTACGAGCAGCTATTGGGCAAATATCATCACTCCAGACCTAATATCATCGCTCTGGACCTAAGCACATCACAAATCAGACTCATCAGAAAAGCAGAGCAATGCCCAGGGAACAATTTTCCCTTTTGTATGCATTCCAATGCATGGGCTGGCTAGGCAGGGAAGATTAGCACTAACGGGAGATATGGACCTACATCTCTCAAGAGGAGAGAAAGAAACAAGACCCCATAGAAGGCAAAATTCCCTTTTCATCAAAAATTTAAGTTAAAGGTAACAAAAGCAATAAACACTCTGATGAGTGTTGTCAGGCTGTGACTGAGGAGTCACCTTTGTAACTGAATATATTCTTGCTTTCTGCCTAAGTCTGAGAAAGAGCACAGGGCAGGTAAAGCATGAGCAGAGGTATGGCATATGAAATTCAGCAAAACACTCTGCCCATGCTGCTGCTGGCTTTTGTGTTGAAGCTACTGGCAGGGGTGGGTATTTGGAATGCTAATTTTTCAGCGGGCAAGTTTGCAGGGAGAGGTAGCATCTTTTATTAGACTGATACAGTTGGAAAAAACAGGCAAGTTTTTGGGCACAGAAAGCCTTTCCTGAACAGACCTGAAGAAGGGCTTGTTTGTCTGAAAGTGTTTTTTCCAACTATATTGGTTCATCTAATAAAGGATATTGCCTCTCCCTGCAAGCCCTGCCCCAGTTAACAGTCTTTGAGCATCATGGCTACAACAGTGATACTATTACATTTTGGTTGTACTGATGGCTTGCAGCATAGACTTCTGCATTTGGTCTAACAGGCATGAATTTATTTCACAGAGAACTACTGGTTTTAAAGGCAACAGCTTATTATAAATTGAACTCATTGCCAACTTGGGCCAGTTTAAAGCTGATGGTGATGAAGGCAAAATAAAACCTAACCCCCCACCCCAAAAATAACCCCAAAGTCTCTTATAACTGTTCACACCAACCATCAGGATAGTCTCCATGTACAACGAGTACCACAAGGTTAAGAAATGCCCGGCGAGCACAAATTCTCAAGTATTTGCTAAAGGAGTGTCGTGGTTTAAGCCCAGCCGGCAACTTGGAACCACGCAGCCGCTCGCTCACTCCCCCCCCTTTTTCTTCCTCCCCCCGCTCCCGGAGGGATGGGGAGGAGAATCGGAGTAATGTAACTCCCACGAGTTGAGATAACAGCTCTCCAGTAACTAAGGTATAATACAAACCACTACTGCTACCAATAATAATGATAAGAGGAATAACAAGGGAAAAGGACACAACCGCTCACCACCCGCTGACCGATACCCAGCCCGAC
>NW_009935871.1:0-2747 GCF_000696875.1 Nestor notabilis | reverse complement strand
GTGCGTGCGGTTACCCCCCCCCAGTTTCTATACTGGGCATGACGTGCTGTGGTATGGAATACCCCTTTGGCCAGTTTGGGTCAGGTGTCCTGCCTCTGCTTCCTCCTGGCTTCCCCTCCTCTCTGGCAAAGCATGAGACTGAGAAAGTCCTTGGTCAGAGTAAACATTACTTAGCAACAACTAAAAACATCGGTGTTATCAGCATTGTTCCCAGACTGAAAGTCAAAAACACAGCACTGCACCAGCTACTAAGAAGGCGAAAAAATGACTGCTGTAGCTGAACCCAGGACAAGGAGTAATAAAAAAATTCCCAAAGGGTTGGATTTTTTTGTTTTTTAAATTGGACTAATGAGATTAAGTTATTTTCAAGACACATGCACAAAATTCCCCCTACAGTGCAGTTGCAACTGCACATTTACTAGGACTAGTCTTGGCAAGTAATACTTTAATACCTGAACCGCATCCTAAAAGGTTTATCATAAGGATGCATATTTATATAACAGACCAAAAAAACTCCACAACCAAACAGAGAAAGAAGTAAAGCCTTTCAAATACTGTGGGCCTCAGGAAGGTTTTTGTGTCTTAATGTACTTTGATATTCTGGATAGGTCTGGTGGAACTGATGAAGCAGCTGAGTGACCTGCTTCACAGGCAGGCACTGATGCTAGGAGATGCAATAAATAGCTGAAAACTCATGTTCAGCTGATAAAGACATACTTTTTCTTCCCATAGTCTGCCATTAACTAATCTAATTGAAAAGCATCTGCACTGCAAATGAGAAAAATCAAGTGTCACCCTCAACATACAATTTACTGTTATTTATTTATAAGAGACTGCACTTAAACACCCTTCATTGTCTCTCCTCTCACTCAAAGGTTCATTTTCATTATAATAGCCATTTCAGGTTTATCACTGTAAGATCTCAAAAGGAAAGCCACAGTTAAGTAATTTTTCAGTAAATTACATGTTTTGGACATACACCGTCACCAAGACATATTCTGAGTCTTATTTCAGAGGTCTATGAAGCAAAATGTGAGACGGTTTTCATGGCAGGTCTGAAGAATGGTAGAACCTTTATTTTCCAGATTCAAGTTACAAATGCACAATCCATATTTTTATTTGACTCCGTGCTGTGACTATAGTTAATTACATTAATTTCAGTGGAATTTTCCCATAGGTTTGCTTTGCCATACAGATCAGAAGGGATGTGGTCATTATCATTACATTACTTGATATTGTATATATTGTAGATTATATGTATCAGTGACTGCAAAATTATTTTCAACCATTAAGTATTTTTTCTCTACAGGATGTTTTGTGGTTTTTAAATAAAAATAATAGCTACAAAGTAAGATTTATTTTGTAGATAAAATTTTTACAAGGTGAGCTGGCAAATATTTATCTCTGACATCTATTTAAAAACCTATTAATGTATTTACACAAATATCAATGATTCTCTGGAACCTTCTTTTTTGGGGGGGTGTAGGAAGTGGAAAAAAAGGTTTTACAAAGCAGTTTATTTACTGAAATAAATTAATAAAACAATCCACAGCCTGTTTGTACACCTGAAATAAGCCAGACTGACTAGAAATGCAATGCCAGAGAGCTATAACTTCTAAAATGATATGGGGGTTGAGGGAGAGGGAAGGAAGAAATTAATTTCTGCATGCTTTAAAAAGAAAAACAGTAAGCTAAATCAGTACAATAAGTCCCTACAGCTTTCCCCACACTGGGGATTTTTAGGGTAATGAGAAAGACAGTTTCCTCAGAACATAAGTGGTATAAGAACTACAGTCTCAAAATACTTTCCTACATAACATGTCATTTCTTCACTCTGCTTTTTAATTACCTGTAAAAGCTAAGTGAAAATGAGACACAGATTTTGTTCTACTGAACATCAGACTTTTTACACTTATTTCAATGCAAACAAGAAGACGACAACCGAAAAAATGAGTTTCAGAAATCACTTAGCTTTGGAATGAACCTGGACTTTCATTAACTGTACCACTCTGGTGAGAGCTGACCTTCAAAAGGTGGTGCATGGCCTGAAGATGTCCTCCCACCCAGAGTGCTGTACAGCACAGAAGCCATGGACATCGACCATTAGTCACCGAGTACCACAATGCATCAAATATTCAACAGCATGACCTCAGGGTTTTTATCGTGAGCATCAGTCATGTCATACACTCACCTGTTGGTTTAGGCCTTCTGGGGTTATAAACAGAGGGTAATTTTCGCGTGTTGTGCCACATCTGTGCTAATAATAATTTGCATTAATATTATTTATATATTAAACTGTTTTCAAGTCTGCTTTGGGACATGAACGGACAACAGGTCAAGCAGTCTTTTGTAAAGTTACTAATAGATGAAGAAGACCTTGTAACTGATAGTCACCAGAAAGCATTAGTTATTTCTTTCATGAAATTATTTCTCTACATGCAGCCACAAAATGGGCACCATTTGATGCACACCACAGACAGGGACAATGTAGCCCTGTCCTTATCTAGCTTCTCATTGCAAGGTTAGTATTGATTTTCTTTTAGTAGTTTTCGATCAGCTCACAGCCACCTACCTGGTGCATAAACCATCTCCATACCTCCCAAAGAAGAGAGCTACTTAGTTGCTTCATTTCTCCCCCCTCCACAGGAGACAATACACAGGCGTCTTATTTTCAAATGAAGGGGAAAAGCACCCCAAAAGGCAGAATTGAGGTAACAGCATTATAGAATCATAGAATAGTTAGGGTT
>NW_009935870.1:0-20407 GCF_000696875.1 Nestor notabilis | reverse complement strand
TATATATATAAAAAATATATATACCACTGATAACCTGATATTTTTCTTAAGCTAAATGGCGTACTTTAGCTTTTTTTTTGGTCTTGTTTTGCATACCTTCGAAGTGGTTTGGTTAAAATCAAGTTCTCATTAAGCAAAACTACATGATCTCAGAGACAATTTTACATTAGAACTGACATTTTGAAGTTCTATTAAAATAATCGCTCAGAATATTTTAAATACATTGTACTGCTTGGCACTGTTTCCTAGATGTTTACCTGTTACAATTCAGGGTATAATGACACGCAAAGAGACAGACAGTCTGTCCTACAGTCTTAATTCCAGATGTCTTTTTTTCCCCCTTTCTTTTATTTTTTTCCCTGTAGAATAGGTACTTTTGGAAATTCATCACAGTGGCTCTAGTTGATGATCACAGTGAATGGAGAGGGGTAATTTTATGGAAGTTGGACATGAGTTGTGTATCTCAGTAACTTGGGGTGGTTTTTCTGCATACCCACTGATAAGTGTATTTATAGTGACAGATGCCATGTTGTATAAAGCAGCAGTACCCAAAGGTGAAGGGCATCATGAAGAAGAGTGTCAGCCTTAAGGCTGGAAATCGCTGATGAGGAGTTAGCAGAGCCAACTTAAATGAGCTGCTATCTTGCAAAGGCAGTTCAAAAACCCAGTTGGTGAGTATGCCTTGAATTTTGCGATTTGGTACCTGCACAGCTTCCTGTACTTGGATAGCTTATTTAAAGCTAGTTTGTTATGTCTGTGCTATACATAGGTTAGCAGTGCAGTTGTATCCTAATCTTGGTTGATTTAGCACCCTTTTATCCTCTGGAATTTGCAGTTGGCTGGGCTTTTCTACGCCTTAATCATGTTGTGTAGATACATGAACCAAAAAAGTAGGAAGCTCCCTCTTATGACTGAAGATTACAGTAAATATAGGGGAAAAAAAAAATCCCTGCTAAGTAGCTCAGTAACTGTTTTAAAGGGTTTGGTTTTGTTTTTCTCAATGGCTGGTTGAAAGGAAAGGAAGGCCTAAGGTATTTTGTATGTTGGTAGTGAAAATGCACTGTACTGTAAACCAGATTCTGCTGTGCTGTGTGATTCTGTCGATATTTCAACCAGTAAACAGGTGTTGGGCCAAGTCCTTGAGGTAAAAATCATTTACAGAAGTAACATGGATTCTACGAGGTGATCCAAGAGGAATCTTCCTAGATCATAATGCTGGTTGTGCCTTTCGTTACCTTTTGGTAACTGCCCAGGTTCTGGTGAACGCTGGGTTAAGCTTGTCTTTAACCACAAAATCAGTGGGGTTGGCTTGAGCATGGCTTGAAGCCAGAGATGCTGTTAAAGGTTTAAATACGTTGTGACCTCTGTCTAAAAATCACAGTTGTGTTTTTCTTGATGACAGAATAGTTGTACCCAAGATTGCTCTAAACAAATGGAGGATTACCCCTCCTTCCCCTGCCTTTTTTTTTTGGTCATACATTTGACCTCCGTTCTTGTTCAGTCCTTACTCTTCAGTGTTTCCAAGTCTGTTTTGACTGCTATATAAAAAATGGTTATCATAAAAAGAAAAATGCTGTAGGTGAGAAGGGTGGCGATGTTACTATCAGACATACTAATGGATAATGTAGTGTTTCAAATGACATACAGGAAGTCTTCCAAGAAACTTGAAGCCAAATTTGTATTATTCATGTACATTTTCCCCCTGAACCTAATTCATGTTTTCAAATACGGCCATGTGAGATCATGTATTCCTTTCTTAAACTGTATCAGAAAAGATAATCCTTAATTTCTTCATTTTGATATTAAAAATAACCCTGGATATTTTTTTCCTGGACTTTGTTTGTTTAATAATTGAAAATCTTCTATTCTGATCTGTGTATGGCATAGGAACATGGAACAATCACTAGAGACAGGAATGATAATGGGAAGATTGAAGTAAATGTCTCAGTAGAAGGCTGAGGGGAGAGGGCTCAGTGAAAAGCATAATTTTCTCCAGAAGATTCTCCAGAAAGTGGCTCAGATGGAGAGAAAGAGTGGCTTTCTTCCATGGCTTGTCAGGAAGTCTGCTGTATAGAAGGTGAGGGTTTATGCAATATGCAGTGGTACATTGGTAGTGCTTTGTTGCCAGAGCTATGATTCTTCAGCCTGTGAGATGACAGCTGCCATATTTTTATCTGGAATTGCCAAGGCAGAGCTCTGCAGGCGTGTGCAGTGTAGTGCTTGTGCAGTAAGTTGTTGAATATAAATAGTTTGTGTGTACCCAGTAATTCCGGTGCTTACAGGAAGCATATGACTGATCCTACACAAAATATATGGGTTGTAGGTGGATGTGCAGCATATCCTTTGAGTGCCTTCCAAAAGTGTCAGATCAAGACAGAGATACTCCTTGGCTCTACACTGCATGTGCTTAGAAAAATGCTTCAAACTCGCTGTGTGTACTTGTTGCAGTTGATGGATGTGCATATAGTGCACGTGTCTGGGGTGTCCTGGTGTATAGCAGTTTGTTTGCAGCAATGCTTGTAGCAGTTCTGATGGAGCTGCTGTTCATCTGGAAACAGAGGGCAAGTAAAATCTGGGAAATATGTTTGGGAAAACTCGGACATATGGCAGCCTTACGCAGGATTCTCTTCGATTGTTTACAGCTGCAGGAAATAAAAAGCCAAAGAGGAGCCTGCTGGGTTATGATGCTGCCAGTGGTGCAGCATTTGCCTGGTGTTTTCAGGTTATGGGCCAGAAAAAAGGAAAGGCTGTTGGCATCGGCGAAAGGAATGGCCTTGGAGAATACAGCCCAAAATTGCGTGAGGAAGGGGAGAGAATGAACTACAACTAGTAGTTGCCACAGTTGATATATGTATTCTTTCCTCAAATGCTCTTTTGTGTCCTGGGAAGTGGATTCTAGATTTGTAGACTTGGTGGCTGCTTTAAGTTTGTAGTTGTATAATCCTTCTGCTTCAGAACAGAGGCCTGGTGTTTAAAAGGGGATTAAAACCATACTGGTGCTTCCAATGTCCTTGAAACAGGGTTTTTAGCATTTTTATTTTTCTTAAAATAGGCCTCAGTTAAAACCTGCTCCTGTTCTCCCAGCTCTCCAACGGAAACAGATCATAATGCAGCACAAAGGTCTGTGTATGCAGTGGGTTATACAAGTGTGACAGTAAAACCTTCTGCTGCTTGTTCAAAAAGACGTTCTCTCTGGTAATCTGAAGTGTTGGTTTCAAGGCCTCTTGTTGCCCAGACTGTTATGTAGCACCCTGACATGTTGAGTGCCAGTCCAGAGAATGTGTCGGCTTTAATTATATGGCATAGGAGAAGACAACAAACAGCTGGTTTGGGTAATGAGTGGACCAGCAGAAAAGAGGCGTTCTCTGAAGGTAGTCATTCTTGTGCACCACTTCACTGTTTTTGTGGGTACAGTTTGATAACCACTGGTTGCAAGACTAATGAGAAGATGGGGAGATGAATCTATAGGAGTAGACAGTCAAGACTGCTCAGTAGCAGCCAGAAGCAGGGGTAGAATGTTATATACCAGACTTAGCTTACCCGTCTGTTGTCTTGGACTGGTTGAGTGTTGTATGCATTAGTTTGATTTAGTTGTTGGCTCTGGATGGTAGTTTTACAGTGATGATTCAGCATTACTATTGTCTTTCCATATAAAGCAAAACAGTTTGCTTACAGTTTGTTTCTTCAGAAATTCAGCTGTTAGTGTAAATTATTGGAATTAGCTGTTTCCTAATGGTTGTTTTGAGTGCACATAGCCATTGAGTTAGACTTTCTGCTACAAACCAAAGTAATTTCTTAATTAGCACCTTAAAGGATTACCTTTAATGGTGCCTTCCGCAGCTTTTCTTCTTAAATCTCCTTTTTTCATGTCTTTCCTTCATCTTAGTCTTTGTTCAGTCTTCTCCAGCCATTTCCATCTGCCCCTTTGCTGACTGTCACGTGAACTGCTCGACTTGTGCTTGGGCAGAAGAAAAAAAAAAAATCAGACTTCTTCACAGTCACTCTTTTTTCTTGATTACCGTTTAAACTTTATTATGTTTTAATGTCCTATTTCCATTCAATAGCCCTCACTTCGCCCCCCTCCCCTTCCCAGTCTATTTTATTTGTTCCCCTGTGATTGTGCTGGTTGGTCTCTGTTGCTTTCCTGTGCTGGGGAAGGAGGCAGAAGGATGTAATTAGCAAGAGGAGATAGCTTCTTGTAGGAGCCAAGGGAGGACCATCATGCTCACAGCAGTGCTGTCAGATCTGGTATGGGGATAGACTGTGTTTCAGCCAACACAGAACAACTGTGGTGTTTAGTTACTCATTAAAGCACTAAAGGCATAATATTTAGTAGATAGGATTAGATCAGTGTGTTTTACTGTGATGAGTGCATCTGTTTGGCTCTGCTTTCTGTCTGTTCTGGCTGATAAGCTGTTGAATGTAGTATTTTTTATTGTTGAGACTAGCAGTTACAGTAGCATTTACTGCATGTTGCTGCAAGGGTTAATAAAATTGATCTTCTAGTTTTCTTTTAAAAGAGATGCTTCCCTGTTTTATGGGGATGTCATGTCCAGGGTAATGCTATTTAAAACATATACATATATATAAAATGTATATATTTTGTTTGCAATTCTAGGAATGCTTTAAGGGGAGCTGGGCTACTCACAAGTTATTGCACAAGAAAGCAAGTAAGTACATTTTTTAAATCCATTTTAATAATGTTTTAAATTTGTTTTGTCCTGTGCAGCCAGCCCTTAAGCAGGGGGTGGACCAGATGATCTACAGAGGTCCCTTCCAACCTCAACTGTTCTGTGATTCTGTGTCTAAGAATGGTGTGGCTTTTTCCAAGATATCTGGCACTGGATTCCATGTATCTGAAATTTTTCCCAGTTCCTGATACTCTTAAAGATCTATGTAAAATTTCAGACCCAGTGGTACGGATCTCTCTGTTTCTGTTCCCTTTTCTTTTTGTGTAAAGCATTCCTCAAGCTACCTTGCTAGGTATATGAACAAAGAAAGAGGAATGCTGAAATAAAAGGCAAGGAGAATAATAGAGCGTTATTATAAGGCATTGCCAGGCTTGTTCCATCATAGCATTTTGATGCCTAATGTAGTAAAAGGCAGTAAAGTGGGAAAGGTTTGTTTGAAGTCTTTGTGATTAGACACTTGGTGGGATGCAAGCAAGCCAGTCAGAGCGCAGCTGTTTGGTACATTTGGGGTGGTGGACCTCTTTGGAGAAAAAAAAGGAAAATGCATTTATACACTGATGCAGCTGTTGATGGGAGGATGTATCATAGATAGGATTTTGCTGAGTTTAGTTGGAGGCAATAGGAGTATCTGTATGCCTTAGTTGTAGTTGGTAGCTCTGGCACAGAAATACTAATAGACTGGTGGACTCTCACTTACCCGAGTACTAAAAAAAAAAAAAAATCCATGATTTTTAAAACCAACCAACCAACCAGAGAAAGCCTTGCCTCCTCCCTGCCCTCCTCCTGCCCATCTTCTTCAGTTCCTGCTTAAAAGGGAGGTGGGAATAAAAATAAGTGGCATGGCAGAAATTAAAATCCTCCAGTAATTTACATCATCCTTTCTGAAAATCCAATAAAACTCCTTTTTCCATGATAAGTGTTGCATGGTTATTAGGTTGGAGTAGCAACCTAATAACTAAATACCTTAAATACTAAATAACCTAAAACTAATAAGAGACAATTACAAGTGCTTTCCTTCTCTCTACCTTCCCAGTGTAGGGGTCTCATAGTTCACACTTGCATTCTGAATCCTGTTACTTCGTACCTGGATGGCTATGAAATAGTATTTGTTGTTAGTACTGGTAATCCTCAGGTGCAGTCTTCTAGTGCTGTTGTTTATCTGACAGCAATTCTTTCTACAATTCCACTAAATCTATGATCTTGTTAGCTTCCTGGGTAACTGCTGAGCCCAAGCTGAGCTGGCTTGGTTCTAATAGCCCTCAAGACATTAATGCAACAAACTACTGAAGCATCTCAAGGGAATCCAAAGTACTGCTTCATTAGAACTTTTTTTTTTTTAAAGTATAATTTCTCAGTGGCTTATCTAAACTGAATGCCACGTGAGCAGTTGGCTCAGCTGTCAGCCACGGCGGTTGTAAGGAACTCATATTAGAGCTTGCTATGGCAGACCTTTGCCATTTCTTCATTCTTGTGAGATATAAACAGACTTGAGTTAACAATTAACACTGCTCTTTCTTAACTCTTGCCTTCTCTTTCTGAGTAAATGTTTTTCCTTTTGGTAATGCTCACATTCCACTTGCTTCAATCCTTTATGCAAACACCTTAAATCTGCACTGTTAGGACTGTGTTATTTGTGAATGAAGTCAGTCACTGGAGCACATTGGGCATGAATTTCACAATGTTTAGAGAACTAGAAACTTCCAGCAGGTTGGGACCATCTTGTAAGGTGCACTCGCTGCCTGTCCCAAAATGCAGAAGTGACAGCACCCACACTCTCTCCATCAGATCTGGAGGGGTGGTGGGTGCCATGTATTGAAGCTAATAGTTGGATACCCTCCTCCTCATCCAGGTAATCTCTGTCACTGAATGCTAAGAGAAATTACAGAAAAGGAACATTAATTCACAGTGCAAGAATGTTAATTGAAAGGATGAGTCTTTCTGTAGACATATGCTTCTTCCCCAAGAATGAAAAAAAGCACAGAACTATGTTTTAGAACTATAAATTAAAAGCAACTTAAGTAATTACTACACTTTCTTTGTGCATTCAATACTGTTGTCTTGACATTCCCCAGTTTGCTATTGAATAAAGATAGAGTTGGCAGGATGTGAATTTTGAATGTGAAAAACTTAAGGACAATACAAAATGATGACTGCTACTTAGACTTTCATATATCGGTATCTAAAACAACAGCAAGAGTCAAATCTAGACTGATGTACTTCTAAGTCACTTTTTGGACCCCACAGTTCTTAGTAGGACTCATTTTGCTGCTGCTTTTTGTCTTTTTCAGAAGATGAAAAAGCTAAGCGTGAAGTTTCCTCTTGGACCCTGGAAGGTGACGTTAACACAAATCCGTGGTCTGGTTATCGTTATACTGGTAAACTCAGGCCACACTATCCACTGGTAAGCAACAGATGCCACTGTACTCAATTGCTGCTACGTGCTGTAGCAAATGGACCAGTCCTGACCTTACTACCTCACACATTTTAGCTGAGAGAGGAAAGCTTCTTAAACAATCTGAACCTGATGGCAAGGACATGAATGACTGTGTCCATATTGTGGTTCATTTTGATTTAACTTCATCTATCTCTTGGTATATATAAAATTAGGGATGTGCCTGTGTGGTAAAATGCGTCAGTAGCAGGCTTAAGTTCATACTTTTTGGCTGTATGTTTTGACATGTATTCTGCTGCTAGTTGAGATGATGTCTCCTAGCCCTTTACTGATCTCATCAATACTGGAGCAATCTATTTCAGAAAAACTCAGGTGAATTAATTTAGAATAAAAAAAAATAGTTTTATTTTACATAAATGGTTTGAAATAATCTGATGAGTGAGCTGGGAACAGCTCTGCTGAAGGAACAGAGGATATAGTAATCTCCAGCACTGGAATGGTGAAAAATAACTGAGGTCAGTAACATTTTCAGCTGTGAAAGGTTTAGAAGATGACCTCAGTATAGCTGTATTTTTAAATTGGTATAAATTTATACATTGAATGAGCTGAAGTTTTACTCAAATAATGGCATTTCATTTACATTTGTCTTTTCTAATTGGCCTGTGGTAGAAATGCTGCCGCTATGGCATTATCTCTGTAGTCTTCTCCATCTGTCACAGGCTTTAGAGAACAGATTAACAGAGCCTGAGCACATGTGTGTTTGTTAGTGTCATTGGAGAAAGGGTGTTTTGGCTCTGTCACTGGCTAAGTAATTTAGTAGTGTTACTGCTTTTTTGTCTTCTGACTGCTGTAGGATTACTGATGCAAATGAAACTATAATAGAAAGTGCTAATGACTAGGGCAATGAGTAGGAGTAACAATCTTGCTAATAGACACTAATAACCAGAGAGAGGAAGGATGTCTTGCCAATCTCATTTACCTGACACACAAAAGCTTAATATTAACAAAGCTGTGATGTTGGCTATTAGAGGGTGTATAATATGAAAGCAGTAAAGAGTAACAGGAGAATCTTGGAGAAATGAAAATTTGAAGTGTTTTGGAGTGTTTGCATACTTCAGAACTTTTTTAGTGGAATTAGCCGTATTTCACTGTGTTTAATTTTGCTGGATGAGTCTCTGTTTTTTGTGACTATAACAAGGATTTATGCAACCTAACTAGCTTTGACTATAATTTATTTAGACACCAACGAGACCTGTGCCAAGTTATATTCAGAGACCGGATTATGCTGATCACCCACTAGGTAACTTGAAACAAATCGCAATTATGGGGTATTATGTTTGCTTTCTAGTTTTCTTTTAATTGAAAAGCCTTTAAAGCATGAAGGAGATACTGGAGAAGGGAACATTTTATTTGTTCTTCTCAAAGCAGCTAAAAAAGGAAAAAAAAACACCAAACAACCTTTCTATGAGTAAAATAATTTCCTTGTAAGTCTGATTTTCAGGGTTGTGTTATGACTAACTAGACATAATGGTTTTATGCAGTAAGTGAATGGGCATCCTGAGCACATGTAGGCATTACGATGTTGTGGAAGGCTTATGAATTCAAATTAATATGGATAATGATGATAATGCTGTGACTTGGTGGGTTCATTAGTCTGTAGTGAGAATGTATGTACTTTTATGCCATTGGCAAGCTAAGTAAGTTCCTTGATTGGACATGTGTAGAAATCACTCCTCTATATAACTCGGTTTATTTATGTCTTTTTGTCCTCCCCATTTTTTCTTTTCAGGAATGTCTGAATCAGAACAGGCTTTAAAAGGAACCTCTCAAATAAAAATACTCTCATCTGAGGATATAGAAGGGATGCGAGTAGTGTGTAGGGTAAGGGGGCTTTGGTTTTTGTGGTGAAGTGCCTTTATTCTTTAAAAAATCTATAGTGATTTTACCAGTTTGTGGCAGTGCATTTGAGACTACAAACTTTCAAAGTACTTTTCAGCACTGAAAAATACTTTGGGGAATTTGGTATTTCTTGTGGTCTTTTTCTCCTTGTGATTCCCAGTTCACAGTAAACTGTTTTGCAAGCAGAAATAAGACTCTTACCTGTTTTGTGACTAAGTGGCTGAAATGTTATTACTGCTAAGAATATATTTTATAGTGCATAAATGAGAACAGAACTTTTTCCTCAGAGTTAGTACTAAGTATAATCTCAAAGGTAAAACAGCCTTATCCCTAACAATTTTTGTAAAAGCTGTTCAGCTATAATCAAGTCTTTGTACATAAAGTCAGACGTTGAAATGTATTCAGGTAGTCTGAGTTAAGACTATGGTATCCTAGGTAATTGTGATCCAAATCTTCATTGGGGTATTTTCAAATCTCACAGAGGTGGCTTAGTAATATAACCTGTAAACGTCTCAAAGTCTTTGAAGAGCCCGAGTGTACCCAACTTTTCTAGCAATCTTGGTGTAGTTGTAGAAAATTGATTGTTAATCATGTAGGAAGTAGTCTTGGTCTTATTTTAAATCAGTACTTTTGTTTGCAGCTTGCTAGAGAAGTATTGGATGTTGCTGCCATGATGGTGAAAGCAGGTGTAACTACTGAAGAAATTGATCATGCTGTCCATTTAGTAAGGTTATTTTATTGTTCTTCCGGCATTTACAAGTGCTTTCTTTTTTTTATTTTTGAGTTTGTGTTGTGTGGTTTTCTTTGTAGTTGCATGAATTCCCTTTCTTTATTTTGAACTGCTTCCCAGTTTGAAGTGCAGATGTTAGAAATATGTTACAGTGCAATGGTAGGTTCAAAATGAGTTAGGAACTCCTTGGTGCCTCTCCGTATCAACTCTTTCCATGATTTCCAGCTTCAGATTCCTTCTAAGTTTCCTCACCTGTTTTCTTGGTTAGCATCATATAATTTTCTTTCTTCTAAACCTTTGTGCTCCACAGATACCATTATATAAAGAACATCACATGTAGGCCATGAATGTTTTGTCCTCTGTGGTGCTGGGTAAGACGTACAGAGGAGAAAGGTTAATTGTTTATCACTGGGAATCAGTATTGAGGAGCCTCAGAGAGAATTGAAACAAGATGTTTGATGCAGTCAGGCAAACTAAAGCCCCAATTCAGTGAAGTATTTGAAATGAAGCATATTCCAGTATTTTCCTGGCTTAACTATTCATAGATTCTTGAATTGTATAATTTTTATTTCTCTTTGCTGTTTTCTCTGTGAAGTGTGTAAACTGATAATTTGGGATACTTGCATGCACTGTGGGGAAGGCAGTGATCATAGATAAGTTTGTTAGAGAACTTTCTGGTTGCTGTTCTTTTTATCTGCATTTGCAGCTGGTGAGCCAAGATTATAAGAACTTACTCTTGTTTGATTGGGCCAGAGGTTTCGGCTGAACTGCATTAAACACTAAATTATTTACGTGTACATAATGTCTAATATGAACAACTAGTAGTTAAACAACTAGTAGTTTGGTGAGGCACTGGAATAGGTTGCCCAAGGAAGTTGTGAATGCTCCAGCCCTGGAGGAGTTTAAGGCCAGGCTGGACAGATACTTGGGCAACATAGTTTAGTGTGTGGTGTCCCTGCTCATGGCAGGGCGGTTGGAACTAGATGATCTTAAGGTCCTTTCCAACCCTAACTATTCTATGATTCTATGAATCTATGAAAATGGTGTTACCCCTCTTCAGCAGTTTTTGGAAACCTATGCATGGCAGATTGCTGACTATGACCAATATCTGCAATTGGTACTTTGCAGTTTTAAAATGTTGTTCTTTTTTTAAAAATAAAAAAAGTTAACACAGTATTATTTTTCCAGAATTGCTCAGTATGTCTCTGCGTGTGTAGATGTATGTGGAATTATGTATAAAATGTATGGGTCGGTTTTGCAAAAATCCCCGAAAGGTTATTAGAGTGAGTGCAGAGGACGCAGCTTGACCTAGATCTCAAAGCTAGGGGTGGAAGAGTGGTGCTAAATGCTATTTTGTCTAGCTTGTGTGTTTTGCAAATGTACTTAGGCCAGGTGCTTAAAAAGTCATTGAAAATGGCTTTTTTTTTAACTGAATAAATATTTCATGCATTGTTTTAAACCTGAATATTTTAGCATTTGTAGTTGAACATAAAAATGAGTAGAAACAAAATTAAACTCTCTTTACTTTCTTCCTGGTATAGAAATGCAAAGCATAACATGTTAAAAAAATGCTTGAAGAATCTTCAAGAGTCACTCACTGCTTTTTAACCTGTCATTTTTACTGTAAAGCCATTGTGCATATGTTTGTTCTATGTACAAAACTTACTAATGTGAAGTGTAAATTGTATTTTCTGAATCAGGCTTGTATCGCAAGGAATTGCTATCCTTCTCCTCTGAATTATTATAATTTCCCGAAGTCATGTTGTACGTCAGTGAATGAAGTGATCTGTCATGGAATTCCTGACAGGAGGCCATTGCAGGAAGGAGATATTGTTAATGGTAAGTGCTGTGAAAATGAACCTTCACCATTTCTACCTTCTGTCCAGTTAAACCATGCAGTAAGATGAGATTTCACTAGCAGGCAACCTTAAGAGAGGCTTTTGTTCTCATTCACAAATTGACCTCTGTTCTTCACGTACTTAATGATTTTAATAAAAGAATTTCAAAAGTTTGGTTCATTTTAAGAGCTTTATAATACTTCTACCCTGATCTGTGCGTTATTATAGTGCCTGAGTATTCCACTTGCGGGCTAGGGTCTGGTTGTTCCAGACTGCATAAATAATGAATAAATTTTATATTGAATTATTGAACTGGATTAGTTCTGCATGAATTCTTAATTAGATGGCTTTACATCCTTAAGATTTTGCTACAGACATGGTTATCATGACTGTAAGGATCCTAATGATGAGGTGTTGTATAGGTGCATACTAAAAACATACACTTTTTGAGCATCTTGCAGCCTGACGGTACCAGCTGCTTTTTGTTCATGGTACTCAAGGGATGCTTAAATAAATTACTTGACCATTTTTTGTTTCCTCATTCATTTCTTCTTGGTTTGTCAGTAAAAACTAATGACACCAGTTTTGTAGAAACATTTGCACCTTGTTTTATTGCATTGGTTTGCTTGCTTCTTACATGTAGATAAATACCCTGCGTATCCTAAGGTTTGGCCTACCTCTAGAAGCAGGTTGGAATTCTTTTAAAATGTCAGATGTTTGATATATATTGACATGCAATAATAGCTACTAAGTCTACAGCTGAGTGCTGTGGGTACCAGCAATCTTCAGAACAAGCTTCATAATAGCTGTCTGTTTCTAGGTCACATTTGGTTTGGCTGATAGCTCTGAGCTGTAGCATTCATGTAACCATTTGGCCAAAGCTCCTTTATCTTTTTTTAATGTCTAAAACGATGCCTTTGCACAGCTCTTTTGTTGCCAGCTTTTCTGGTGTTGCTGGAAGCCTAAGAAGCCTAGCTGAGTTTACTAGGTTGGCTTCATCTACACAGTGCCTTACCTCTTCACTATTTGCATGCCAAGGCTGTACCTCAGCCCTAGAAAACACCTTTTATAAGACGGTTTAGTCATGCCAGTGTTCTCATCCCTGCCTTGACTGCATTTGCCCAAGCTTTGAACCTTCTACTTTCTTTTGATGAAGAACAACTAGTTTGCTCTTCTGTAGCTCAATAGGTCTTGTTAGAAAATGGTCTATGTTTTATGGGTAGAACATCCATTCCCCATGGGCTCCAAAGGGTTCCAAGTCTTGTAGGCTTGCTTTTGGTAAGGTAGTGGCTCAAAAGCTGCTTTGCAAGAAGGAATAAAACAGGGTTCAAAGGAGAAGATAGAAAAAGTACTTCAGAGGGAATGTGCCCCGTGAACAATAAAGGGAGGTGCTCATATTTCTCTTTACTTAAAACTTTTTAGCCTGCTGGAAGCAAAAGATGGCCATGTCAGAGCCCAAAACAGGTTTTTATATCACAGGAAAATGTCATCCAGAAGGTACTGGCAGGTGACATTTAGTTCAATACCCTGCTCCGAGCAGGGCATCGTAACATTTTATCATATTGTTCCCTGGGAGCAGATTCTTAAAGCTGATCTCCCTGCAAAGTGAGATGTTCTAGGCCAAATCTGGCAACGTCAAGAGAAAGTCTTGTATTCACGTGGCTTATTGAGATGGCCTCTTTGCAGGAAGTATTCTGGACACTGTGCTAAGGAGCTCTGATAGACAGTTCACAAGAAACTTACCTGGATAAGTTACCAGGGTGCTGGTTTGTATGAAGTCCTGTTGTTACGTTACTAGATAATATTCCAGTAGTCCCATGCAATCCTGCAGTGAGTATAGTGTAACCCTGTATGTGCACGCATCCACAGCAGGAAGTAGTGGTTTTGTGCAGTGTTGATTTCATTCTTAAACATTTGCCAGCAGTACAGATTTGTTGCTGACACCAATGGTTTTTTCCCACATTTTCTTATCAAGGCTGTACTGGTCACTCTGAGGGGCTCATGCACCATATTCCTAAAGTAATATTGCCCAGTACAGTTTCCTTCATGGCTGTTTACCAGTGAGGGCATCTACATGTGAATTTCTTCATGATCAGCAGTTCAATATCTATTCAGGTGGGTTTGGTACAGCTATTAGACCTACCAGACTACCGACATAGACTGTTAAACACAAAAATACCCATTCTACCACAAGAAGTCAGCTTGATATGCAAATCTAGAATATTTTGCTTGTGTTTGCTATATATGATGACTAATTTTTCACTCGTCTGCTATAAAAGAGAGGATACTAAAATAGTTGACAGCTATGTCTAACTGGTAAGCCTGTTCCCATGTTTTGTAAGAGGACTATTTGCAGCAAGCATCTTGTATGGAGGTTCTTAATTCAAAAAAACATATCTTTTTTCTTTTTTTCTTTTTTAATGAGTTAAAATAAAAAAGCTTTTTTTCCTCACTGGAACTACTTATGCTGCTATTTTTCAAGCCCGAGTTATATCACTTTCAGTTGACAATCAACTTTATACACAAAGCAAACAACTTAAGAGTTTTGCTGCAATGTAATTCTAAACTCTTACGATATGTTCTTCTAAACCTTGGTTGTTTAAGCATGCCCTTCTCGTTCTTGCTGTTTCCCTGATACCGAATGCTTCAATTATTTCATTTGAAAGAAGAAAAGAAAAAGTTCTAAGTCATTTAGTGTATTTTTCTTAGTCAAGAATACTACTGGAAAGTTGCTGTGTATTTAATGTTGAAGAATTGTTACCTTTTTGGCTGGAAGCAATGGGTTTTAGCATTACAGTTTTTACAGAGGTGTAACTTACTGCTCTAAACGTGCACAGAAATTACTGAAGTTCTTTCACAAATCAAGAGACAAGAAGTGAGAAATACAGTGCTAATATTATGGTATTTCTGGTGTTCCTTGCAGTGGATATTACTGTCTATCGTAATGGCTACCATGGAGACCTAAACGAGACATTTTATGTTGGAGAAGTTGATGAGGGTGCAAGGAGGCTTGTCCAAACAACTTACGAGTGCCTAATGCAAGCCATTGATGCAGGTAAACCCTTTGGCTAGGGCATGAAGTGTTTTGGTTTTGGTTCTCAAACATGAGTGCTCCTATTTGCTACTATGGGGAGTGACTTCTGTTGTAGAACACAGAAGTGTTAGTGTGTGTCACCAGCAGATGATGTATAATGCACTGATTCTTCAAATGGCACAGTTCTGTGGGTGGTGGTGAAACTTTTACTTGTAATGTGGGTTGACAAGGAAAATGTAACTGATGTTCAGCTGATCCACATATGATGATACTTACTATGGAAACAGCCTTTTTGGACTGTTAGTTAGATGAATAAGACATCCTTGAACCAAGTTGTTTAGAGAACATGAAGAACAAAGTGTGTTTGGAAAATCAAAATATGGCTTCCTACTTTTATAATTTGAACAGTGTTGCACTATGAACCAATAAGGCAAAAAACTCTCTGAACACTTAAACGTATCTCTACCCCTTCCAAACTTGATGGTCATTTCATAGAGCTAATTATCAGCTCTTAATTTTCAACTGTATGCAAGAGAAGACAGATCCATATCCTTCAGTACCTACAGAACTTCAATTATGTTGCTTAGATATAAGTCAGGGCAGCTTCATTGAGACGTACCATGAGATAGAAAGATAGCTAGAGAATGTCACATTCAACTTCATTGACAAAGGAATATACTAAGTTCTCTTAGATAAATAGAGAAAAGAAACCACAAATCTCCCAAGTCCCTGGAAATATTTGTATTGTCTGTATCTTTTATACCCTGCAGCTGCTTAAAATCTCCAATAAAATTTATTCACCTTAGGGCCTTTGAAGACTGAAGTTTAAGGTGCTAGATATGAAGTCTATAAACCTGCATTTAATCAAAAGTAAATGAAAAAAAATATTACAGTAACTTACTTTGGTTAATAATTTGAGATGGCTAGCCAAGTTGAAAGGACAAAAATCCATATGAATGATGCTTTGTGTATCTGTTGTGTGATCAAGAAAATACTGCAGAGTTGAGCTGTGAAGAACATAGATTACCTGTTTATGTGGGATTACTGTGCTGAAATAGCCACTTTGTTTCTCAGACCTAAATCAGAATAATGTTTATCTTTACTCCTGTACTTTATAGCAAATGTTATATGTGTTATCTCTTATCTTTCATATCCTGGCTTTGATGTATAAACTATGACAGAAATTCACCTTTGTGTTAATTATAATAAGATTTAAATCCTCAGTGTAATTTTACTAGCTTTCTAGATGCTGTAACAGGTTTTAATGGGTGTTAGACATTCCCTGCTAGTAGGAATTCTGGCAGCAAGTGTCTCAGCTGGTAAAAAGGATTGCCTCTCCCCTGTTTAAATCATCTTAAGTTCTTGGCACTGTATCAGCAGAACTCTAACTAGGACAGTTGTATGAGAGAGAAGCAGTGGGCTCCTTGCTGCATTGAGTTGCTTGGCATTGTCCTGCCTGAAGCAGATGGTACTTCACAACTAGTAGCACAAAACCAGCAGATTGACTTTTCCTCTCTTCCTCACCAGGTCTTTTTCCCCACAGCCCCCTCCCTTGTATTTTGGGAAAAGCATGCACATTCCAGTAGCTTACAGATTTAAGTTGTAATTGTTTACATTAGCAGAGAATTTTTCTCAATGGCTTTGTTCATACAAAGTTTTAGCTGCGTATGTGAACTCTGCTTAAGATGCTCCACATAACCGCACAACATCTAGCTCGTGAAGGAATGGCATGTATTCAGGGAGTTGTGAATGATCTTGAAATAGCATCTATATTCTTATTTTAGTGGCTCAAGGTTGCTTTTGGTATGCATCTTCATTAGCTGAGGGAGGAGGCATTGTTGCTTTTATGGCATTATTACTCCCTTGTCCAAGGGGTCAAAGTGATTTCTTTCACACTGTTTTCATTCGTTTCAAACTCTTTTTAACTTTTAAGGCTTCTGAAAAGTCAGCCCTGTATATGAACATTCTTATTTGCTGTAATATTGCCACTAAAAGTCTTGTCTAAGAGTAAAGATACCCATTTTGGTTTTTCCCTTTCTTGGTCCTTCATGTATAATCATTTTTCCTCTTGATCTGTGTATACTTTTCACACAGCAGTAGAGAGACACATGTATATTAAAATACAGTTCATACATTCATTGAAAGAAGCACTGCAACTGTTAGTGTGAGAAGTTACCAAGTACTTTCATAGAATCATAGAATAGTTTGAGTTGGAAGGGACTTTGAAAAGTCATCTAGTCCAAACCCCCTGCAATGAGCAGGGACTTTGAAAGCCTTTCGTTGTCTTTAATTTTGAACTTCAATGTCCTTTTAATATACGAGTACTTACATCCACAAAAGGAAGAAAGCAGTGTTCTTGTGAAGGAGTTTTCTTACTCTTTCATTTTCTCTTTTACATGAGACACTTTCCTCCTTCTCCCATGTTACTGCACTCACTTTTATACTTGGTGAATTAAGTGATGACAGGAAGTTGCATACTAGAACAGATGGCCACAGAAGCCATGCGTGCTACAGAGATATTAGCCTGCATGGTGTTTGATGGTTAGTTAAGTTGAAAGAAAGTTCTATAAATTTCCATCTCTCTTTAATTTTGCAGTAAAACCTGGTGTTCGGTACAGAGAACTAGGAAACATTATTCAGAAACATGCTCAAGCAAATGGATTTTCAGTGGTTCGGAGCTACTGTGGGCATGGAATCCATAAACTTTTCCATACGGCCCCTAACGTGCCACATTATGCCAGTGAGTATTCATTCCCTTTGGGTTGTCCTGTAGACAAGAAGTGGTTTGCATTGAATGCACCCAATTTACTACTTTCTTTTGCTTTAATAAAGTAGCATGTTACCTGACAGCCATCAATTTAGCATTTTTGCATCTGTGGAATAGGTTTTTTTTCTGAACTCTAGACCATTGCATGCTTTATGAACCTAAATACAGTGAATTTATTAGATATTGAGACTACTTGTGCCTACACTAATGGTTAGTGTTAGCCGTCATCTGTACTGGGCTCAGTGTTGTTTACTCAATTCCCAACCAATCCCTTAAACATCCTTGTCTGACATGAACGGGCAAACGTTTCTATCCTTAGGAGGCCTAACCAAAATCTTAATGCCATTTCCAGATGTAAGTAAAAGGCTTTTTGAAAGGGGCTGAAGCCTTTCAGTCAAACCACACTCCTGAAGATGTGATCTGCATCAGTTTATGTGCCTCCACATAAACATTTTTGGTGTATATCACATCAGAAATTTCTATTGTTACTGGCCTGGATGCCTTGGAATTCTCTGCCTTTTTATATTTGCTAAAGATATACAGTATTGTCACCCTGACACTGCTATGACCCTGTTATGCAGAGTAATGAGGGGTCAGTGTGTCTTTCATAAATGGAGTCACAGGATTATTTAACCACGGTCATATCTGGATGATTTATTGGAGCTAATGGTTCAGTGGAAACAAATTAAGAGGTTTCAAGCCTTCTCTGAATATCTAAGTGCTTCTTATTTGTATTGATTTTTATTTTTTTAATGATGATTTTCATCATAGAAGTCTGCAGAAATTCCTGTATTGCAGTTGTTCAGTGTTTTTATAGAACTGGAGTTGAACTCCAGTTACTGGAGAGAAAGAGCAATTAATTTTAAGCTCCTTGAGTAAATATTGTGGTGTTGGAGGAGGAAAAGACGTAAAAAACTACGGGGGATCTAAATGTAGAATGAAAAATGGACAAGTGAGCAGGTCATCTCTGAAGAGCTTTTCTGACTTTGCAGTGTTCCTGCTGTATTATTCTAGGACAAGGATTCATTCATTTACTAAGATGGGATCACTTTTTCTAACTTCAGTATTTATTTTATTGCAGAAAATAAGGCCGTTGGAGTCATGAAGCCAGGTCATGTATTTACAATTGAACCAATGATCTGTGAAGGTGAGCAATTTAGCAGTAGAGTAAGTTGGTTACTCTTACTTACTATTCAGTAGTGATGGAATAGGATGCTGGTTCTGTTCTGTATAGTTGATAGATTATTTCACTTGCGGAACTGTCTCTGTTACTTAAAACCAGTCCAAAAGTCACTATTTATGCTTTTAGGTGGTTGGCAAGATGAGACATGGCCTGATGGCTGGACTGCAGTGACGAGGGATGGAAAGCGCTCTGCCCAGTTTGAACACACACTCCTGGTCACTGACACAGGCTGTGAGATCTTGACGCGGCGGCTGGATAGTATTCGTCCCCATTTCATGTCCCAGTGAGAGTTTAGACTGAGCCGGTGGAGCTGAATGATACTTTTTTCTTTTTTTCTTTTTTTGTGTCTCTGTACTATGCATTTTTTTAAGAGTACAGAATAGAGATTTCACCATTTACTTTGTTCTCAGTGATCGTAGATAAGAGGAATATCTTGACGAACCTGAAATGTCTAGGAAAGCAGAGAAGAATTGAAAGAATTTCCTGCTTTCCTCCTACCTACAACACTCATGCTGTATTTTTGGTTTTCTTCAATTTTCTTTTTAGCACCTTTCTTCCAATTAGACCCACAATTGCTTCTGTTACTGCCATGATATTAGCTAGAAAAGCGTGGGTAACCTTTCCCACTGGGACTGAATATTTTGGGATCCAGGTTTTTTCACCACGTCAGTGTGCCCTGTCACTCTTGGTATGTGGGTGGCACCTGAGATTTTAAGCATTTCTAGTTCCAAAGACTTGCTCCTGCTTCTGCAGATACTGTTCTAATGGGCTGGTCCTTGTTTATCACTTGAGAAGGGGGCAGAAGGGAGAGAGACATGCATGTTGCCAAGAATAGGCTACGCTTCCCTTTATTTCTGTTCCTGTGTCCCTGCTGATGGCCTCAGTGGTGATTGCAGCTGTAGGTGACGCACTGTTAATGGCAGGACTTGTTTCTCTCACTGGAGATTTGATAGGATGGGCTTTCTACAGGGAAAAATAGTAAATTCTGTCTTGCACGTAGCTCCCTGGAATAAGCTGCTTCTCAGTGAAGCAGTATTTCCAGGCAGTCTCCTGCTCCAAAAGCTCAGTGAAGCTTATGTGTCAGACTTGCCTAGGTAAAGGAATGAAACAAGTACCAAAAAGATCCCGAGATTCTTGGGATCCCCAAGTGTGTGAGCTGTGGGGCTTTTTTTTTTTTTTTTTTTTTTATTATTTTTATTTTAGCGTACATCCACAGTAGTTGTGGGGGATGGGATTTGCAAGACTTGCAATGAAATGAGTATATACAGCTTAAGACAAGTCTGTGAGCAAATGAAATGCCTCCAATGGTGTATTCATTTTCTTTTGGTAATTTCCAAACAGGTCATTTTTTCCCCTCCCTCAGTTAAGTGAGTTTGATGCTTTTGGGAAGTCTCGGGGGGCAGCTATGAAAATTATCTTTTCTTCTCAGACTGGGTATACCGTTGGCAATGTTAGTATATATATCCCCCTTTGCTTTCTGTTCATGGGTAATGATGAGCTGGAAACTGTCGTGTTAAAGACTATGGATTGATTAAGCCTCTCTTCTCTCTACTCTTTCTTTTCTCATACCCACTTAGGTCCTTTCCACCATCTTTGGTGTCTCAGCTGAGGGAATTTATTTTTTCATCTCCATTGTAATGAAAAACGTCTCAGACCCCACTGCAGACCTAGTCTTACACCACTGTAATGCAAGAAATAGTTAAACCAATGCAGAGATTAAATCATACAATCATGGGCATAAAATACACCTTTTACAAGGTGCCTGGTGAATTTGTTGCCACATTAGACCCAAGCACATGAGGTGCTGCATACTCTTGGCTCCCCTTGGCACTGCAGAATTTAGGCGGGGAAAAGGGGCTAGTGCTTCATAGAA
>NW_009935869.1:0-8627 GCF_000696875.1 Nestor notabilis | reverse complement strand
GAAAGGAATTTAGATGTAAGAGCTTAGTTTTCTGTTTTAGTTTTAAGTACTGTTACAGATGCTGTCCAATTATTTGAACATGTAAAACTTCTAAACTGGCCAGGTATTAGGATTTCTAACAGAATACTCTCAGCACTATATGTCACCATTTCGCAGACTGGAAACCCCAGACTAAGTCTACAAAATTCTAGGTATGACTTCCATTGAATCCAGTTGAATTTTATTTTTTTTTTTTCTGGGAAACATAGATTACAGGAGATTCCCCAAGATCCTTCTTGAGACAATTTTATTCTATTGATGAATGACATTAAATTTTAACAACTATTGGATAAGTGACATAGAAACATAATAGAAACATAAACATTTTGAAAGTCGCGTCTATTGTCATACCAGGTGTGAATGTCTTCAATGCATAAGCATTTTCCTGACTGTTTCAAAAATCTGACTGTTCTGGTTTGATGACACTGGCACTGACATAATTCACAGTAGCTCAATCTGATCAGTGATTAAAAGTCACCTTGATCTTGAATGAAAAGTATGAGCACTAAACAAACATAATAAAGGAATATCTCAGGGCATAAGATGCCTAAGTTTTCTGCTCTGGGGAAAAAAGAGAAGGCAAAGGTCCAATGACCTTACTGCATTGTCAAACCAAAAAGAAATGTTAACTAGATTTATATTACATACAAGATGGATGTAGTGGTTTGTAGAAGACTATTATAAATAAGATATTTCTTTCTCTGGTAATGGATCTGAACTTAAGAGTCATAATACTGAGAAAATTTATTGAGGAACTGAGCTGCTATTCTTTATGTAAGTACTCTGAGCTAATACTCCAGACTCTAATGGAGAAAAAGAACATAGTTGTATTAGTGATCATCTGTTACTTCAAATTGTTTTTTTTTCTTTCTCAGCAATTCTAATTGTTGAAGTGACACGCTAGGTTTTTTTCTATTTACACATGCTGCCCCCATGTACACACTGGTATTATAATCTTAAATGATTCTATTGCCTAGCTTGCATGCTGATCCTTTCCTTTTCAAAATATTCACCTACTTTTGAATTTTTCACAAAATGCTAAGTTAAATATTACTATCTTCTTCTGAACACCAAGTAAAACTTGGAGAAGAGATAGTTGATTTAAGTAATTCCTACCAACCTGAGAAGCAATCCTATGAAAGACAAGGTGGGTTTACCATATCTACACCACAGACTAAGCACAATTATCATAGAGTCATAGAATTGTTTAGTTTGAAAAGACCTTAAGATCTTCAAGTCCCAGTTAACAGTTAACCTAACACCGTCACAAAATCATGTCCCATATAGTGCCACATCTACCCATCTTTTAAATACCTCCAGACATGGTAACTCAAAACACTTCCCCAGGCTGCCTATTTCAATGCTTAACAACTGTTTCAGAGAAAAAAATTTTCCTAATGTCCAACCTAAATCTCCCCTGGCTCAATTTGAGGCCATTTCACCTTGTCCTATCACTTGTTATTTAGGAAAAGAGACTGATATGCACCTTGTTACAACCTCCTTTCAGGTAGTTGTAGAGAGCAATATGGTCTTCCCTGAGCCTCCTTTTCTCCAAATTAAACCCCAGTTCCCTCAATCACTCCTCATAAGACTTGTGCTCCAGACTCTTCACCAGCTTTGTTGTCTGGACATGCTCCAGCACCAAAATGTCTTTCTTGTAGTGAGGGTCCCAGAACTGAATCCAGTATTCAATATGCAGCTTCACCAGTGTCAAGTACAGGGGGAAAATAGTTTCTCTAGCCTTGCTGGCTACTCTATTTCTGCTACAAGCCAGGGTGCCTCTTGGTCACATGGGCACTGCTGGCTCATAGTCAGCCACTGTTAGCCAAGACCCTGAGGTCTTTTTCTGCTGGACAGCAGTAGAATTATAATACAATTGCTGTGAAAGTCTCAAGGTGAAGTCGATACTTTGAACTTCTAACCTGATTCTCAGACTAATGAATTTCGTAAGTCATTAAGGCAGAAAGGAAGTTTCCAGGGCACCGATATATATTCATTTAAGTCCTTCATTACATTAGACTTTCAGATCAGTGAAATGGCAAATATGTATGTATTATATATGCATAGATGTGTTTTATTCTCTTTTCACTTAAGCGAATTGTAAAACTGCCACTGACTTCAATAACAGAGAATTCACATTTGAAAGTTTGCTGACAGTACAACATGTCTTAAAACAATGTCTCCTTCAGGTGTCTCATGTAACAAAAAGCAACAGACCAGTAAAACAAAATAAATGATATTTTCAGGATACATGGGTGATTTCTATTGCCTGGATATAAAATTTTTCAAAATACCTCACTTTCAAAGATTCCTTCCTCCATCCTTTGAAACTGAGTATTTGAGGCATCTTTAAGTGGACACCCTAAGTTTAGGTTAACTAAAGGCAGTGGGCCAATCTCATATTAGTCAGAACATTCAGTTGTCAATGCAGCTACAAGACACCTCACTAAGGACATGAATTTACCTGGAACTGAAACACATATATTTTCATTGGCATGATTGGTTTTGAATGTGCTAAGAGATATCAGCCTTGTTACTGAAAGCATTTGTACATGTATTTACCTTTGGACTTGAAGAATATACCAAAGAACTATATGGCTCCTCAGCTCACGTGCATAAAAGTTACGTGTATAGGCTTAAACTGGGGAAATGTATAATCAGAAATTTCTTTAAATGAGAAATTCGAATCAAGTCAGAAAGCTTTGAAATCAAGCATATGAACTAGAAACAGTGGCAAGCAGCTGTCTATATAATATTTTGCACAAGCTGAAGGCAAATGAAGACAAAAGGAACCAAGGAAATTAAATAAGGCAGGGAAAATAATCATGACAGACGAATATTTAATGAGAATCTGAGCTTTTTAGCTAGGCTAGTATATATGCATGTCTTCATTCTAATGAAAAAAGGAATTATGAATTTGCCCGTGACATTAGACATAATACAGGAAATCTGATAAAGTTGAATAGGTTGACTGCCATCATTATTCTCCTAAGGGAAAACTATTGCCAGGATCCCTGTTTCTAAAATATGTACATCCCTAAAAGCTTGCGGAAGAAGGACAGAGTAGGTTCAGTCTAAATTTTTCTACTTTTAATACTGGATTATATTTCACAACATAGGAGTTTTGGAAGATTGAACTTTTATGTAGTTAGCAGTCTCAAAAAATACAGATGTATGCATAAATATATTTTCCAGAAAATAACATAAAAAAAAATTGTTGTCTCTCAGAAAGTAATACATCATAAAGATAAATGAGAAAATAACTTGTTTAAATCAATGGCATTGCAGTCATGCTTACTAAAACTGGGGTTTTTTTTCTTGTTCTCCAGGAACCAATCCTTTGGGTACTGCATTCTGAAAATAACAGAATAAGGATTCTAGATCAGTGCTCTTTTAAGGTATAGAACAAGAAGGCTTTTCTATGGATTTATATTGTGACTTAGGTAATGGTGATTTGGAAATCACCTTTATTCTTAGAGATGTAATTGAAGCTACATTCTCTCTTATGTTGTAACTAAGTTATAAAATCTATTTGAGCAGAAAAATAATTAACGTGAAAACAAAAAAGAAAAAAAACTCAGAGGAACAATCTAGGAATAAGTAGATGAGATGAGAAGCTTGCTCAAACCATTTGACCTTGAAGAGAATTGATGAGAAATCACAAGGAGAGGTGGGTGAGTTTTGTTGATGGAATCAATCCAGAGGTAGATAATCTTTTCAAGAATTCATTGACAGTTTGCTTTAAAAAACCCCAAAAGTTTAAATGATTGGTATATTATATATTGTCTTGCTCAGAGGTACTAATTTTTATACATTCTTAAGCTCTTTCAGCAAGATAAAAACTTAGTTCCTTAGTCCCAGGAAGAGGAGAAAAGATGTGTCCCTTTGACTACTCCTCTGTGTAAATGACTGGGGCAGATGGCTTTAGGCTCAATGCCTTGGTATTTCTGGACAGCTAAGCTATTGTGAAATTGAAAACGAACATCTGGCTATGACAGATGAACACCGTAAAATCTTATTGCAGCAGTTTAAGATGTTATGAACCATGAGTTTCTGTCCTGCCTTTCTGACAAAGGTCAGTGCCCTTGCAATACATCCAAAAGAAAGAAACAAGTGTTATCTGGTCCCTGTGTCCAGCATGTTAGATCATATACACTCCTAGCTGGAGCTAGGATGTTGGGATCTGCACTGCTGGATCCATGTTCATTTTTATTGACTGCTGAAGGGAAAGTGTAACGAAGCACCACCTTAAATGCTTGTAACAGAAAATGTAAAAGTTTAGGGATTTATCTGTAAAAATCTTCATCATGGCACAACTAAGAAATGGAACCACGTTGTTAAGTCTCACTGAATTTAAACCTTTGAGAGGTATAGGATGCTTTTTATTCAGACAGGCACAAGGAGTTCACTTGCAAATGCAGTTATATCTGAAATTTCACATAACATGAGAGGCTTGTTTCTTTCAGAAATGGATATCTTACTCCAAGTGTCAGTATTCTATTCAGGTTAAAAAGAGTCTTGTCAGTCTACTTAATTGTAAAATATACCTGCAGAAACTTCCAAGAATGTGTACTTTCTTTTTGACAATGAAATTGTTTTATTTTGAATGGTGGAAGGATACAAATCAAGTGGCAGAGGGATGGATTCCAGGGAATCTTCACTTACAGAGGAGAAATTGGTTTTTATGTAAGTCAGTTTTGAATGATAGTTCCCAATGGCTAGGGAAGGTGGTAAGGTTTCAGAACTTCTTCCTTTTCCTAAAACATGCCGGAAAAAGGCACATGGAAAATGCTTTCCTACTGTCTCATAAGGGACCAAGTTTGTCTTAGCAAATAATACTGTGATGAAGGTCTCATTCTGACTCCTGGCATGGCCTTGCAACACAAGGAAAAAGTCCAACAGTTCATACCAAAATCCATCTCTGATTATGTAGCTTGATTGTATTTGCTGGTATTTCTTAATACATGTTCTCTGCTAATACTTAGCTGTTATTTCAGAAGGAAAAAAAAAAACAAAACCAACACTGTTAGCTCTAGTGTGCTTGCTGCTATAAAAAAACCCCTTTTCTTCAAAGTCTGTAACAGTTCCCACAATAAACAGTAACTAAATATTTCACTATCCTTGAAGTCCTATTGTTCCATTTTTAAGAAGCCTTGGGTATTATGTCTCTCAAGAAGAGATAAAGGAGTTACATTTTTCTAACTTCTAGCAATCAAACAAACCAGTATAAGAAATTGGAAATACATTTCAGCCAGCCATTCTCTAATCAGAACTAACAGACTAGTATTTTGCACTTAATACAGAATTATCCTTGACATACAATTCAAAGGTTCAAATGTAGTTATAAAATAATTAGGAGAATAGTACTTCAATTATAATGGGGTTTTTTACTGTGTACTCAACCCTATTTGTAAAGAGAAAGTAGGTGTATTTGTAATCAAGTACAATATTTCTTTCAGAAATGTTTGGTTAAGAACACTTAATATGAACAAGGATGAGCAGACATGTAGAAAACCATGCTTTTATCTAGTTTAAAGTTAGACCACAGAGGTCTGGATGCTAAAGATAAATAATCTACTTTTTGTAATTGTATTTATATATGTACCTGGTTTAAATGCATATCTGGTCTATACCGAATTAAATAAACCACGCAGAAAAAAATTAGAACAGCATACACACGGCTCAAAGCTTTCTATCTGTTTTCTTACCCCTAATTAAAGGGATTTATTATTGCTAGCTTTACCCAAATTCTTATACTCCTATCAATCACCAGACTGGAGTTTGTTCTGAAAGCAACTGAAAAGACTTTTTGTTTCAGTAACTAATTATGCTGTGAATAATTCCCTAGGGGAAGTCTAAGGTCCAATAATAAAAGTTACTTCTAAGAAAACATGCCCAGTGACTTCGCCTGCTGAGAGCTACACTGAAAGGCCTTGCCAAGCCTGGAGATAGATTGGATTCCCAGTGCTGTTGCAAAAACAGTCAGTTCCTGGGCTTCAATGTACCAGAACAGCTGAAATACTAAACAGGCATGTGCAAGTTCTAATTCATTAAATCTAATGCTCCTATCAAATGCTAGGATTCTCTATAAGATGAAGAATTTATAATAAATAAACAAAAATGAAAGTTTATTTAAAAAAATTAAAAAATTGAAAGTTTAAAGGAGGAGAATGCATCACTATGACATCTTCTGATATTTTCCTTTGATTGTTTACTGAAGAATAATGATAGTCAACTTGTAAGTATGTCTACTGAACAGCATTTGCTTCCCAGAAATCCCAGAATTATAAAATGAATTATCAGTGTTTGCTGGCAGATACTCAGATGGCCCCTTCTCACTGTCATTTCGTATTATTCCACTTCTGATATGTGTTCTTTATCGCAAATTAATTTCATCATGCTACCATCCCTACTTTTTAATTATGCATGCAAATTCATTTGTAAGGGATATCTGCCACAAAGCACTTCCATACATCTCTCCAGATTAAACATCTTTCTTGGTATGGCCATAACTGGAAGTAGTTATGAATAAAAATGACTAAAAGCAAGGACAAGACGTTGCTGGAGCAGCCTGGTCTCCCAGCTGGTGTGAACCAGTATAGTTAACATTCAACTGAAAGGATGTAGATTAGCCCAGCTTCATTGATTTTTCATTGATTTTTCATTGAATTGCCCAGGTGAGTATATCCAGAGAGGACTCCTTCAACAGCAGAGCGTGGGGAAGCCTCAGTTCGGAGCAGTGAGAGCCACTGAGGGAGCCTCAAGTCCTCAACAGGACTTGCCCAGGAGCTGCAGGTGCCGCTGACAGGAGCAGTGACTCACAGGTGGTGGAGCCAAGAGGGGCAGCACCAGCCCTCAGTGGGTAAAAACCTATCCCAGAGAGTGCGGCAACAAGGAGCATGGCGCAGCAGTTCAAGTGGGATAATGAGCACTCACCTCAGGACCAGGGCCTGCTCTGGGAGCTCTGCTCTGGCTGCCCCAGGGGTGGCCAGTGCAGGCACCAGACAAAGCCGATGGGAGGGGAGGCTGCAACGCAGACCTTGGAGTGCAGAAAGTGCCTCGACTGGTCTCTTCAGGCAAGGGTGCTCAACAGACAGGGCTGTACTCGATGTGCCTTAGTGGAGGACCTCCAGCAGCAAGTGGCTGAGCTGCAGGAGGCTGTTGGTAAGCTAGAGGATGCCATTGAAGCTGAAAGAAAACTGGGCTGCTTGCTTCAGGCTCAAACCCTGCAGGGGCCACAAGCGTCCATCATTGCTCACACAGGAAAGAAGAAAGGCATTAACACAGGAAGCTGGGAACTAGTTACAAAAAAAACAACAAAAAAAGGAGGAAGAGGACAATTAGCAGCAAGGGGCTTCCTCCTAAACCTGATGTCCCCATCCAGAACTGCTTCGCAGTTCTGCCAAGGAGCAAACACCCAGCACACCAAATGAAAAGCCAGCTGATGCACCAGTAAAGATGATCACTCCTGGTGCCTCCAGGAAACAGCGGCGGGTCATAGTAGTAGGGGACTCTACTTTGAAAGGCACAGAGGCAACCTGAGCCAGTCTCAAGGGAAGTGTGTTGCCTGCCAGGGGCTCAGATCAGGGATGTTGCTGAGAGGCTGCCTGGTCTCGTAAGTCCTGCTACTACCCCCTTTTAGTGGCCCATGTGGGTGCTAGTGATACAGGTAGCAGTAGCCTGGAGAACATTAAAAAGGACTACAGAGCCCTGGGAGAGGTGGTTAGGGGCTCTGGAGCTCAGACAGTTTTTTCCTTGATTCTCCAGGATAAAGGGGAGGACCTTAAAAAAGCTAGGTACATTTGTCAGGTTAATAAATGGTTAGAGCAGTGGTGCCATAGTCAGCGGTTTGGGTATTTAGAACATGGGACTCAATTTGGGAGGCCAGGTCTACTGGAGGCTGGTGGATCTGGTCTAAGGGGAATAGTTGCTATGGCAGGAGACTTGCCAGGCTGGTCAAGAAAGCTCTAAACTAGAT
The DNA here is from genome assembly GCF_000696875.1 of Nestor notabilis. Taxonomy (NCBI): domain Eukaryota; kingdom Metazoa; phylum Chordata; class Aves; order Psittaciformes; family Psittacidae; genus Nestor; species Nestor notabilis. The sequence goes on along the minus strand of NW_009935869.1, from coordinate 610 downwards.
GTGTTGGGGGAGGGGGACATCAATCCATCCCAACATTCCCTGTCAGTTGCCAGAACCTATAAGTGCTGGGAGCAATGTGGAGATATTTCAGTTGCTCCAGCCATTGAGTCAGCTTCATTTGGAGCTCAGCTCAGATGCCTCAATACAAACGCCCGTAGTATGGGAAACAAACAAGAGGAATTATAGATGTGTGCAAGGCTACAGGGTTATGATGTCATTGGTATCACAGAAACATGGGGGGATGATTCCTGTGACTGAAATGTTGGAATGGAAGGTTACCGGCTCTTTAGAAAAGACAGGCCTGGCAGACGGGGAGGGCGAGTTGTTATTTATGTCAGTGATAGGTTGGAGAGTATGGAACTCCATCTGGGGACAGGTGATGAGTCAATACAGAGCTTGTGGATCAGGGTCAAGGGGAGATCTGTTACAGGCCACTTGACCAGGAGGACTCTGTGGATGAAGCGCTCTACAGACAGATAGGAGCAGCCTCACGTTCGCAGGCCCTTGTCCTCATGGGGGACTTCAACCATCCTAATATCTGTGGAGGGACGACCGGGCACAAGCAATACAGGAGGTTCTTCAATTGTGCGGAAGACAACTTCCTCTTGCA
>NW_009935868.1:1231-1514 GCF_000696875.1 Nestor notabilis | reverse complement strand
TAATGGGAAGGGAGGAGCTCGTAGTGGTGATACTGGGGGTGCTCAGCCCCACATCTATGGGGCAGGATGGGGGTGACCCTTAACCCTGCCCCTCATGACCCCATTTGACCCCATATCACCCTGGTATTGGCCCCAAGTGACCCCTAACCCATGCCCCATCTGACCCTGACCTTGACCCCTGGGGTGACCCTAAATCCCACGCCATGTGACCCTGATATTGACCCCATGTGACCCTTAACCCCCCCCACATGACCCTTAGGTTGACCCTTAACCCTGCCCCTAA
>NW_009935868.1:0-1149 GCF_000696875.1 Nestor notabilis | reverse complement strand
GGGCGGCCTCCGGTTGCCATATAAGGAGTGGGTGGGGCCAGGCGACCTCCGATTGCCATATAAGGAGTGGGTGGGGCCAGGTGTCTGCCGGTTGCCATATAAGGAGTGGGCGGGGCCAGCCCCCTCCCTTCAGTCCCCTTTGTCCCCGGTGTCAGCGGCCCCACCCTCTGACGTCATCGGGCCACGCCCCCTTCGTGACGTCACCGCCCTATATCACACCTGGTGCCCTCACCCGCCCCACAGCAACCGCCACTGCGGCGCCCGAGGGTGCTATAGGGGCTATAGGGTGCTATAGGGGGTTATAGGGGGCTATAGGGTGCTATAGGGGACTATAGGAGCTATAGGGGGTTATAGGGGGCTATATAAACTATAGGGTGCTATAGGAGCTATACAGGGCTATAGAGTATTGTAGGAGCTATAGGGGGCTATATGATCTATAGGGTGCTATAGGAGCTATAGGGGACTATAGGGTGTTATAGGGCGCTATAGGGTGTTATAGGCTGTGATAGAGACTATAGAGTGCTATAAGGGACCATAGAGTGTTATACGTTGCCGTAGCAACAATTAATGCTATAAGGTGCTATAGGGCACTGCACAGCCCTATAGAGCGCTTAGGGTGGTGCGGGGAGTATAGAATGCTATAGGGAGCCTATAAGCTGCCGTACAGCAATATAGAGACTCTAGAACCTTCTATACTGCAATATAAGACCTATATAAGTACCTATAGTAGGCTCTATTCTATAGGGAGTCACTGGGAGGCACCATAAGCTTCCCTGCGGGGCGTCTATAGGGTCCTTAGGACCATCTTTAGGGGCGCCGGGGCCATCTCTAGGTCTTCAGGACCACTATAGGCTCTTATAGGGTGTCTATAGGGTGCCAAGGCCCATCTCTAGAGCCTCTACCTCCATCTGTAGGTCTTCAGGACCACTATAGGGCATCTATAGGGTGCCAAGGACCACCTGCAGAGCTTCTATCTCCATCTCTAGGTCTTCAGGACTGCTATAGGGTGTCTATAGGGTGCCAAGGACTATCTCTAGAGCTTCTAGCTCCATCTCTAGGTCTTCAGGACCACTATAGGGCGTCTATAGGGTGCCAAGGACTATCTCTAGACCCTTTACCTCCATCTCTAGGTCTTCAGGACCACTATAG
>NW_009935867.1:28910-45133 GCF_000696875.1 Nestor notabilis | reverse complement strand
CCCCCCATTTTTTGTCTGATGAAGAGAACACTGTAGGGAAGCCTGGATATCAGTTGATTACTGTAGAAAGGTTTCTGCAAACAGATCCATTTTAAGTAGAAGATGAAAACCATTGCTAAGAAGAAGGAATTTTAATTTGGGCATTGAGAATAAAAATTGTGACTGAAAGGGTAGGTAGATTGTTAATGCATTGTGTCAGAAGTATATGGAGATCAGTGCAGGAATATATTGTTGGAGGTTTTAAGAGTGTGGTAAAAGTTACTGAGCGTACTCAGTAGAGCTGCTGTGCAACCACTTGCCCAGCTCTATTTTTATTTTTTTCAAGGCTGTCTTTGCAATTGAGAAAGATAAACACCCTTTATTCAGCCAAAGTTAATTTAGTCTTTTCAGTTTCTAGACAATAGAGAAACCTGCTTTTGACAGCACTGAGGACTGCAATGTTTGGTAATAATCCGAGATTGTTTAGGGTGGAATGGTATAAATAATATTTATCATTATTCCTTCACTTTATTTTAGCAATTTCCCTGCTGATTTAACTTGAGACCCTTTTACTGAGAGGTTACACAGGTGAACATGCAGCATCATTGCTGCATAACAGCATCATGTCTGACTGTTTTTTGTGACTTCCTTGGAAAGAGGTTTCTGCAGGTAGACTTAGTAATATATCCTGCTGGTAAAACCCATAAATCTGCTGGAGTGTGTGAGAATCTTGCCTTAAGGCCCTGTTTCTATTCCTGCTTCACTTTTCCCAGAGGATAACTATACAGTTACAGACTGTATAGACTCTGTCTTTAGCCCCAGAATAGCCAGAATCTGTCTTCTACACAACAGTGATGATTCTGGGCCACAGCTCCTCCTAGGCTACTGCTCTTGAATGTTGTGAGGCCTTGAGCTTTTTCTGATTGCCTGACAAACTAAGGGTTGTTTTGGGGTGGATTTTTTTGTGGTGTGGTGTTTTTTTGTTTTTGCTTTGCTTTTTTCTATTTTTTCGAGGGGGGTGGGGTGGGGTGTGAGTGATTTTTTTGAGTGTTTTTTGGTTTGGTTTTGGTTTTTTTTTTTTTTGTTGCTTTTTTTTTTTGTTGCTTTTGGTTTTCTGTTGAGTTTTTTTGTTGTTGATTCCCCTCCCCCCCTTCTTCCCTCCCTCTGTCTTTCCTTTCTGTATTCTGTTTCAGACTGTATTTACTCAGGTGATGCTGCTTTGCAGACTTAAGTGTCTTATTATGGTCCTGTTAGTTTGTAACAGCAGTTGGAATACCTATGAAAGCAACAGAAGCTCAAATGATCCCATGCTCCTTATTTCTTTTCCTTCCTCTTCGCTCTAATTCTTAGCAAGGATGTTAAAAGATTATTTTCTCAAGAGTAAAGATTTATTTGTAGAGGTAAAATTAAAAACCGAATTTGCTAATGAGAAAAGATAGTTCCTTCCATATTTTTGGCATGCCTCTTTGTTTCTTAGTTTGGGGTTACTGTCAAGGATGGGGTTTTTTTTGGTGCAAATTTGCTTTGTGGGTTATACTTGAGTGTAGTACTGGTGGATTCAAAGTGGTTTCCCTACTGATAGAACCACAGCTGAAGTTGTCCATTAATTGTCTAGACAGCTGAGCACTGCCTAGAGCTCACCACTGCAAAATGGATGCAAAGTTCTCTGGCACTTAGTGTTCCATATGCACCTTGGGCTGGCAATCAGTGCAAACTGTTGCAAGTGAAGATGTGTGTATAAAATCCTGGGGTTGTAGTGTATCCCAGCAAGTACAGTCCAGCCCTCCTTTGCGTTGTTGGTAATTTGGATGTGTTTGTACTTTTAGCAAGTTCTAAATGATTCTTAGAGTTTCTTCACAGTAGCATGAACTGCAGGATCAGAGCATCATTTTATAACTATACCCTGACCAATAGCAAAATAAAATGACATTTCAACATCTTGTTTTTATAAGTATGGCATTAGGGCACTGAGGAACTTGGACAATGATTCTTAACTACTTTATCTTATGTTGCATGTTGAGTTTAGGGAAGCACATTCTTTAAAGCTCCCTGGAAAAATATCTTTTAGAGGGTTTTCCCCCTTCTTCCCTTCCAAAAAAAGTTGGAGATGAATGAAAAGGGATGTATAAGGTTTGAGTGGTGATCTCTAAAATGTCTGTAGTAAGTTGCATTCAGATTTGATACACAAATAGCGAAGGAGTTTTGTTTGGTTTTTTTTTTTGTTTGATTTGTTTTTTTTTGTTTTGTTTTGGTCTTTTTTTTTGAGCAAATGCAAGCATTATAGAACCCTGGTGTAATCATAAAACAATTTCATAAAGATGATTTAAAAGCAGAAGAAGAGTACTGCTTCTTGAGCCTCTCAAGAGGCTGATAATCACAGAATAAACATGGAGATTAGATACACAGTGGAAATTTTCATGGGCACCAGATAGGAATGCATCTGTATAGAATTATTTGGGCCTTGTTTAATGATAGGCTTTTTACAGATGTTCTGTCTAGATAGGAGTAATGTTTCTTCAGCTATAAATAGGTTTGAACACAAGAACTTGTCAGGCTGGTTTTCTTCTGTTGTTTCAGGTTGATTTTTTGCAACTGCAATGATGCTTTTCAGGGAGGAAACTTTGGTTGCACTCTTTATCTACAAGTTACATACTATAGAGGACTGTAGATCACACCAGGTCACCATCACATGACTCATCTATTTGAATTACCCATAAAGCATTTTAAAAATCAAGGGGAGAGAAATGTTTTTTGCTATTGCAGTTGCTAAGACCTATTGTAGAATTGTACTTTGTGAGTGTTGGAGCAGTAACAGTTTTATCTAAAAACTGCAAGGACAAGTCTCTTCCTTGTGTGATTTATGAGATGTTTTTCCCTTTAACTGGAGTGTCATTCCTGTTATGCAAAACATAGGTTTCAGAATAGGATGTCTCTCTTGGCTAATTCTATCTTTAGCTAACCCAAAGTGATGAGTTCCAGTATCCAACATTTATGAAGCAGTCTTAGGATTTCATCCCTTTCTTTTTCAAAAATTCTCATCCTGTACAATAAAGGCTAAAAGCTTTTTTTAACCTGTTCTCTCAGCTGCCCTTTCTTCGAATTAAGCTTCTCTTTAGCTTTGGTAGACTCTCTAAAGGTCACCAATAGAGCAAACTAGTGAAGAGGATTACTCTTTGCAGGGATATTTTTTCTCTTTTCATGAAAGAACCTCTGTCAAGGCTCTTCCTTCCCCTTCCTTAGTCTAAAGTGTGTGTGTGTGCGGAGTGGGGGAAGCATTAGGTTTTTCCTTTTCCCCCTCAAGTTGAATAAACAGGTTATAATAGAAACCTTAATTTGTACTGGAAGAGCTATGATGTTTAGGTGAGCAACAAGGAAATAAATTGTTCATGTTTATGAGATGCAGTGCTTAAAAATCACTGGAGGCTCACTATAAATTCATCAATAGGTAAATATGCCAATATGAGAAGAGTATGAACATACAGACATATGTCGGAGTGTCAAACTTCATCCCCATTAGTACCTTTGAAGAAATAATTTTAACTTACTCTATCATGTGTGTCACTGTAGTGATGGAATAGTTTTAACATTTGGCAATATTTAATCTTATTTATATTATTGAAAAATCATGAAGGACAATGCACAGTAAATTAAATGTAAAGTTGTGTGGTGGTTTTTTTTTTTTTTTTGGTCTTCATATTTCATTAGATATAGTACAGAAAAAATATAGCATAAAAGCAAAAGGGTTTGCAAGTATCTATACCTGGCTGTCAAGAATTGTGGAGTGGCTTTTACAAATGTTGGTTTTCCGTTGAACAGTTGGAAGGGGAAAAGGTCTTATTTAAATTATGTAATACCCTGAAAGAGGAAGTATAATGAGAAGTGGTTTAATTATTTTCAGTAAGGCAGCAGAGCAGATTGATGCACTTTTCATTAGTAGTTGCTTATTCTCTTGCCTTATTATATCCGTTGTTAGCCATTGAAAGTGCTGTTTATGATGCAGAAAAAAAAGGTCTCTTAATGAAGTAATGTATTATTTTGAGCTCTTTCACAAAATATATAGGAAAATCATCCTTGTGTCTGCCAGTTTACATTAGAAACAACTTGTGCATAAGGTTAGAGAGCCATTAGCACCAACACTTTTGTGTAAAAAGGCAGTCCGTGGACACACAGCCTGTTTTAGATACAGAGAGTACATGATGAAAAGGTTTTGATCTGCAATGAGTAATGAAGTAAAGGATTTGAAGAATGTGGGGAAAAGGAAAAAGTGTAAACTCGATCAGTCAAGTTTTTTTTTTTTTTTTTTTTTTTCACTTATCTGAGAGGTGATAGTTTTTGAACGGCACTTTCCTTAATTCCTTTTTTTTTTTCAATCCCTTTGTACTTCATGTAAAAAACATGATATTGTCATAGAGACAGAGTAGGCATGAAAGAAATAATGAAATGTTCTGTTTGTTTGTTTCTTTTTTTTGTGTGTGTGTGGTGATTGAGCATCTGCGTGACGCACAGGCCACCTGCTTCTCCTGCCAGGAGTGTCCAGTTACTGTACAAAGTAGAATAGGTCTGGCTGGGAAAACAGGCAAGATTACCCATTTCAGAATATGTAGTCATTCATGGGATGTAGGAGGTATGACTTGAAATGCATTTGTGCAGAGAAAGGAACTGAATTTATTTCCACTTTCTGGATAAAAGTCAGTAGTTCTGCAGTAGGTGAAGAAACATGGATTGTATTTATTTGCACTACCACTTTGAGGTGCTTTGTTTTGGCACTCCTCTCTTACACCACAGTCTCCATCTACTCTCTGTTCATTTTGGGACAAACAATTATTTTTGCTCAGGAAAATTTTATGTTTCTATCAAAAGCATACAGTGGTTATGTAGTTGTTAAAGGGTTTTGATAAATTCTTGTATTTCTGTTGGCTGCAGTGGGCAACTGCTTTGAGACCAAGTGCATGCCACACATTGGTGGTATAAAATTCCGCTTCTGACGTACCTAAGTCAGGGCAGTGGGATGTCTCAACATCTTCCTTTTTTTTTTATTTTTTTTATTTTTAAAAATCTGTGTTTTGTTGATATTTTGCTATATAGACAGAATTCCCAAACATGTTCATCATTGCTTCTCAAACCTGTAGTATAGCAGTTGGAGGGCATGCTGCTCTGGGAGCTATACTACTACTTATACCATCTTTGAGCTATACTACTAAAAGAGCTTGAAATGGGAGGTGTGGTGCACTGCTACCTTTTGTTTTGGAGGAACATCATAGATACACATTATCCATCTTACAGCTATATATTGAATTGCAGTGCCTGTGGATTCAGCACAAGCTTATCTCTTGGAGGCAAACCCACCACAAATCAGACATTTGGCAGTAATTTGCTGCATTATAGAACAGCACTTTGCATGGTGCCTGGGGGAACTCCAGCTGATAGTTCCTCTTTTTTGCCAAGTTTGTGCTAGGAAGGGGGCTACTGACTTGAACAAGGAAAATTGATAATGGAGGGTGTGAGTGGTTGCTTTTTTTTTGCACCGCTGGCACCTACTGTCAGGAAAATCCTACCTTGATTATGATGCAGGGATTGCAACCTCTAAATTTAAAATAATATCCTTGATGAATTACTTTTTTTCTCATTTCCCCTTTCTGTGCATCACTGTCTTCACTGTGGGGTATGCATGCATCTATGAAAATGGAAAGGAATAAAACTGGGCTTCCTCACTGACCAGTCCGTATGTTTCTTACATCATTCAAAAGACAAGGAAGAAGAAAGGTTTTGGTGTCTCTTTATCACGTGGGTAGTTAGTACTCTCTGTGTCTTTTCTGCTTTTCCACTGTCTAAAAGATAAAATAATTTTAGTATTGGTCTCAGAAATGATGTTTAAAACCCTGGAAGTTGAGGATAGTATCTTTTTAATGTAGCATTGTTGTAATATATTGTTGTTTTGTCTAGTGTGACTCAATTCTTTTTTTTTTTTTTTTTTTTAATCAGTGTCATTCACTCCATACATTCTGTTCCCTTGTTCCTTGATACATGGTTTTGCATTTGTAGTTATGCATTTTGGTTGCATGTTAGGCAGTCTGCTTTTTATCCTTACTATCTTTTATATAATTTGTTGTTCATTGATTTAATATGTAGCTCTGTATTTGTCCTAAAAATTATCCCTTTTTGATCAGCCCTTTCTGAAAATATCATTAAATGAAGCTATTTGCAGCTGAAGTTTTAATTCTCCATCATGCCCCACCGTAAATGTGATAATGCAGCTTAATTTTGAAAATGCACAGTGGCTCAATCTGCCAGTTTGTTGATAGAAGGGTAGTAGAGATGTGAGGTTTTTCAGAAGCATGTGAAATTAGAGTTAGGAAATGGCAGTATATTAGTAATGAAAGATGAAAAACTTAGGGACTGTGCTGTTGACAGTGCTGCAGACATAGTGAAAGGGAGGAAAAAGCAGAATGCTGTCCTTTTGAATATCTTATGTAGCACCTTTTTGGTGTTTCAAATTAGTAGAATGTCTTTTTTTTACAGCTTTAATTTTCATTATGTGAATATTTTTGTGTTTGCAATATGCTGTTACTGTGTGATAATTGATCTGAAAAGCAACAGATGTTAGGTGTTTTAATTAAAGTCAAGATGAAGTTTCCTGCTGTGAACCAAAAGTCAATACATCATTTTAAAGTTCAGTGTACATTACATATGTGTTGGTGGCTGTCTTAAAGCAGGGACTGAAAATGGTTGCAAATGGTGTAAGGTTCATGTTGGAAGTTTTACCAATCAACATGAATATTTATAGCAAAGTATCTTTTTTTTTTAAAAAAAGTGTTTATTTTAAAAATACATGACTTCGTCAAAGAACACCTGTGTGTCCACATGTATGGTGTGGAACAGGGATAGTATTGGAGAATCTACTAGTCTCTAATAGAAAGAAAAAACAAAATTGGCTTTAGAAAACTATTTAACTTTACAGGAGATTAAAGCCAAGGATACGGCTTACCAGTACACTTAGCCAATCTAGAGTATAACTGCTGCTGGATATGAAAGAAGGACTGCTTCCCAGATCCATGCTTCATGGCATGCTTCCAGTCTATTTGTTATTTGTGCTTGTGTGATTCTGCTGTGAACTGATACAAGGAACTTAAGCTGGCAGAAGGTTAACAGTAGGAAAGAGAAGAAAACTATTGATTATTTTTCTGCCAGTTTAGGTGTACAATTTCAAAGAATACTGTTCTGTTTGGTGTCTTTCAGAATTTTTTCTTCTTTAATGATGTGCCAGTTGAAAATACAACAGTGTGGGTGAATGTCAGTAGTTATTTTCATGTTTTGAAATCCATAGAAAAAAAACATCTTATTCCTTATGTGCTTGCTTTCTTACAAAATAGATGCATTTAAAGAAACCTATAAATATTTCTGAATGTGAAGGTAGGAAATAGTTATGTTGTTGTTCAAGTGTAAGATAAGTTTTGGAGAACTCTTCTTGTTCTTAATATAGCACAGCTGAAATCTTTCAAAAGCTTGGTTTTGGGGTTTTTTTTTTCTTCCTTTTTTTCACTGTGGCAAAAAAATGTTGTATTGAGAAACTTTGTCACGTATTTTTCTTTGCTGAAAGAAACCCTGAAGCTTCTTGAACGTGTTGGTTTTGATCTTGGTAGAGAGTTGCTGGATTTGTGTTGGTTTTGTTCTAAAACTGTGTGCGTGTAGGGGGTGTTAAATAAACATTAGACTTTAGACTTGTCTGTATAACTGAGGTGTACTCTAAACTTTACTCTTTTGAGCAGATTTTGTTAAGTTTATGAAATAACCTTTGTGGATTAGAATCAAGATGCAAATTTTTCTCTGTTCTCCAGATGGATGCTGCTTTGAGTGAGCTTTTTTGCATAATTTGTCATACTTCATCATTGATATGGTTGCGAAAGTACAAAGCTTATCAATATGTATCAGTTATAACAGATCTGTTTACTGAGAGAGACTGTCTTGCCCATTAACTTGTGAAGACTAGCAATATAGCAACATCCTTTTAAAAGGTCTGGTTTTGAACTGTTGGAGTTGAATGTATACTCTCAATTCCTTGATATTACAGAACTCTTCATGTGTGTTCTTTACAAATTGCTGCTAATACAACTGCTTTTGCAGTTTTAGAAGTGCTAGAATAAAACAAGAAAATAACACACTAAGAATTAGGTATACTGTTCAAGCCCTGAGAGGACAGAGCCCCAACCTCCTTGGTCTGATTTCAGTTTGACCTTCTTTTGAGTAGGTGGTTGGACAAGATGACCTTTTGCAGTCCCTTTTAGGTTGGATTGGTCTATAATACTGTGACATTAACACGGTAAGAAATGAATCCATTTCTGAATACATTCGCTAGTGCAGCTCAGGTACTTATACTCAGAAACAGCAGATTTCTTAAGAAGAACAGGTAACTTTCTGTAGAAATTTTCGTTAACCTATCCAGAATATTAAGTATAATTTGATTTTAGAATATGACATACAACATTCATATGTATGCAATATATAAATACTCTGACTTTGGCAAAGACAGCCTATACACAGGAATAATCAGTAATCTAATAAAAAACTATGACCTTTGGGCAATATACTTACTTTGTAAGGTTTTCTTGAAACCTGTTATTTCTGTCAGTACAGAGGCTCCTATTTCATCTTTGCACTCATTTTTGACTGTTTGTAAGAAAAACATTCAGCTTTTTTAAGTTAGTGACAATTTGAAAGTAATAGAACTGCCAGGTTTTGTGCAGATTCATGTGACCATTTTGTATAAATTGCTTGATGAGTTTGCATAGTTGCCAGTAAGTTTCATATAATCATTTCCACTGAATTAAACAAAAAATACAATTTATTTTCTGTTGGTGGAAATGTATTGGCCTGGCAAGTCTAAAAAATCAGAAGTCTCTTTATCTATAGATAGCAGCTGGACAAGCTTCCTACAGGCTCTTTGCTCACAGCGTGGCTCAGCCTCGGGGAAGAGAAGCAAAGGACTGCTAATTTAAAAAGTGAATGCAGCTTGTTGATTCTCTGCTGAGTTTCCCAATTAGTGCAGAATGAGTGCTAAATTTATAATGATACTGTTCTCACAACAAACCTTATCAGTTATTCTGTAGTTTGGAGTTTTAATCTATGTGAGTAGAGCTAAATTCTAGCTGGTGGCTTCGTAGTTTGGAAAATCCTGTATCTGATGAGCGAAGTCTTGAAATACACAGTTTCTGAAGTAAATACTTACTTGACAGGCTCTACCATGTTCCCAAGTCTACTGCTAATGTTAGAGAATAGAGCTTTTGAGATTTTCTTCATATGAATGTACATTGCATGATTATTAAGTTTATTTTACCTATGAGTCAACAGTTTTCAAACTGGGTCTTTACAAGCTATAGTACAAAACTTCAGATATGTATAGTAGAGGTTAGTTCATTTTGCCCCTGTAAGCCATCCATTTGAATGACCAAGCAGCTAATCATGTGCTGACAGGTTACAGAGGTATTTCTGAGGTAGCAGTGGAAAGTGAATGTTAGAATTTATGGATTCTTTTATAGTTCTTTGAAGGAGATTTTTAATGCCATTTAAATCAGTAGTTATAAACAAAATAACCAAGCTGTTTGCCCTTCAGGCCCCATTTTTTTTCCCTGGCTTAGTGAGTCTAAGGGAGAGATTTATTTAGCTCCTAATAGAAGCTGCTATTCTAATTCAGTGAGGTGTAAGATGTGTATAAAATATGGCTATAGCTTGTGGAAGTATTAGTAATGATCTGTGAGAAAGATGAAGTACAACTTGTAGCCTCCTGGCATTTGAGCATGTTATAATTTTACTGAATGCAAAGAATATTTTTAGAGCAGGGTTGTTTGGAGTTTTTTTGTGGGTTTTTTTGTTTGTTTCTTTTTTTCCTTCCCCCAGTTAAACAGTAATGCAAAACCAGTCTCTTTTATTTGAAGTTTTTAATCAGTTTCTATTATTTGCATCTCACAGAGAGAATAAGCAGGAACTTTGAAGCAAAGTAATTTGATGGACAAGGTTATTACATTTACCTTTTCGTTGTTATTGTGGTCAGACTTGTGAATATGTTATCTGTTGAAAACAACTATGTATAGATAAGATAACAGCTCACAGCTTTTGCCAAGTGTTGCTGAGCATTACAAAATATTCTCTTCTGCCTCTGAAAGAAACTATGCTATTTTATGGTATCACTGCATTAGGAACATCTTATTTTTCAGGCAAATTTACAAATCTTACCTTTTATTTACTTTACTAAAATCTGGATTAAGAGTACTAAATAAGAACAATTTGGGAGATTGTATTCTACTCTTACTTTGTACTGACCTTTTTATTGTTCAGACTTTCTCTTTTTTCTCTCTATAGAAGTTTAATGTTCCTAGGTAGACGGAAAAATGTGTTGGCATGCTTCATGGGATTTTCCCAGATAGTGGTGTATGTATGTAATATGCTGATAGACATGTTTACTTTGTTAATTCACTACTAGTAATTTATTTTGTTTGTTTTTAAAACTAAATTCCCATTTGTCTATATCATTGTGAATTGTATTTCAAATTCTGTCATTGAATTGAACCTGCCTGTCTAGGTAACTTCTGCATTATTTCTTGTAGGTAAGGATTCTAATTGTGTTAGTATTAGTCTTTTGTAAAATAATAGCATTAAGAAATGTGTTTAAAAATGCAGTTTGGCTTTCATTTGTCATAATTCTGAATATCTATTTTCTTTTTCTTTAATATCCTATATACTTTGTATTTTAGAGAGCTTATTTAAATTTCCACTGTGATAAATCAGATAATGTATTCCTTTGCTAACTTAAGGTTTAATGTTAATAAATCTAATCTCTTCCAAGGCAGAGAAGAGGGACATATACCTAGGGGTTGTTATTAGGTAAATGTGGAAAATCAGAAGAACTTTTTTGAAGATTATTATACTATATATAACTATCCTGGGGTATAAGCCTATCAATCATTGTGACAGAGAAAATTAAGCTGTCAGGGGATTCTCCTGTACCTTTCTTGAATTAAGGTTAAAAAAAAAAAAAGCACATTTAATGATCACCATTACAAAAAAAGTCTTTTTGAGATTGTGTTGTATTCATATTGTGCTAAGATAATTGCTGGTGTAATCTCACTGCTCCTGTTTGGTTATGCCAGCAATAACTTTGAACCACGAAATTAAAAGCAGGTATGTCTTTCCAAGAGCAATTTAAGTCATTAAAGTAACTGTTATGTCTTTGACATTTCCACTTATGTCTGCCTGGAGGAAACACTCAGTAGTTAATATCAGCTGAGCTACCTTACTTATTGTCACTCATACAAGTGTAGAGATTTTTACTCTGCAAAACAATTCAAAGAGGTAACGAACTGCTTTGCTGCTTAGTTATATGAGGTTTTCTGACCCCCACAACTTACAAGTTCCATCTGTGAGATTTTGACTGTAACAGATGCTACTCAAATTGGGTTGGGGAGGAGAGGAGAAATTGTCTCTGCACAGACACCTTACTATTTTAAATACAAATGAGGAAAAGCTATATGCCCATCCGTGATGCACCTGATAATTTAGGTCAGTTTCAACCCATAGAATATTTTCATTTTGTCTTGCTAGTTTTTTCTCCTGATAAGAAGGGAAGTTGGGATTGAGGGGGATAAGACCGAATGTCATTGCACTCGGCCACAGCCTTACAGCAGTTTCTAAGAAGGAAAGAGGGAATCAAGGCAGAAATTTACTCAAGGAATTAGGTGTGTGCTGTTGCTGTTTGGGAGAGCAGCAAAATTAGGGATTAGACAGTGGTTATCACTACCTATGAACATGCAAGCGTCCATGCCTGGCAATGGATATATGTCTGGTGTATTGGAGGTAAGCATCCCTAATAAAGAATGGAAAGAAGATTGAGAAAATATGTATGTTTTCAAGAGGTGTAACATTCAAAACAGTAATACAGGAGTTACAGTAACAAAGGGGAAAAGTAGCACTCGATCAATATAATTGTAAAGGGTTTCTAAACAGAAAATGAAGAGGTTATTGTATAACTTCGGGAAGAAGGTGAATGGGAGAAATAGCTGTGCTCTTTGTAACAGATTAACAAAAAAGCTCTAACTGTGTTTTATTGCATTTCATAAAATTACATTCTTGGGAAGAGAATTGGGAGAAATACTGCAAAGTAAATAAAATGGAAATCTAATAATGCATGATAGCTACATAATGGGGAAGGGCAGTTGGCCCAAAGAAAGGCAAGCTGATACGTTGCTTCTGTGTTCCTCTCAGTCACCGTAGACTATTCTAAGTACTGACAAAGATTGAATGTTTAAAACTTTTATTACAGAGTTAATTGAACTGAATAGGAAGACGGCTATAAACCTTAACTCCTGTGGGTCCCTAAGGGTAATACATACAGGTTTAGAAAGTCTTAATGGAAGCTCTGACTTTTAATGCACTTCTAGGTTTTTTTAGAGGACTGTGAGCTCAACAGTCCTTTTTGAGTGTTTGGGCGTGCGTGCTTAACACAATAGGACTGACTGCACTTACAGTGAAGAGTGATTGAGTAATTGTAGCAGGATGGAAGAAGGTCACTGTTGCACTTTCTCCATTGTGTACTTAAGCCTTGGTTTGATCCGAACCACTCTGGATTCCAGGGAAGTGCAGAAGGATGACCCCGGGGGAAATTGCCTGCTCAGAACAATGTTTACTTCATTTTGACACCTTCATTCCTGAACCATGTGCATCAACATGTTCTTGTCTGTGAGAAAAGTCAAAGAGAAAGCCTGCTTGCCTGTTTTTTCACACTGTATGCAAAACTTTATATGGAAAGTGTACTAAAATATCCTTTTGCTGTGGTAGAGCCTGTACATTGCGGTCATGTGTGCTAGGCATTTTGCTTTTCTTCAGAAGGAAAGTGAAGTCATAGGGTCTGGTAAAGGATGAAAATCCATTTCTTGGTGGAAGGCCCCACATTGTGCAAGCTTCTCTGCAGGGGAGCTTGGCTCTTTCACTGTTCTTTGAAGGACTTTGATGAACTTAGTGTTTAGGCAGAACACTGTGTATATATTTGTTTCTTCTTCTTCTGATATGCAAAACAGTCTGAAGGTTTTCTGGTTTTGTTCAATTGGGCTTTTGCATACTTTTCCCACTTTCAAAATTTCAATGAAATTGAAAATTCATGCAAATGCATGTAATACCATCTGAAATAGAGGCACAGCAGGTAAATATTATACCTCCTGTGGCAGAAGGTGTTTTTCTCCTCACCTGAGTAATACTGTTTTAAAGGTTATATTTGACTTGGCTTCTGAAATTTGTTTCAGCTTGTATCATTTGTTATTTGAGGATGGGGTGGAAAACTATTTTATTTCATTACACATAGGACAGATGTTTGCTCTGTACTGATTAAGAATCCTTTTCAGTAAGGTATGAATACGATGGTAGCAGCATATAGACTAGCTGAATAAGCAGCTAAGAGGAAAGTAATGAATATTTATGTTTATGTGTTTCTGAGGTTGCTACTTTAGACAGTAGCTGTCTTGTGAAATGGTAGAAGCTTATTTTCTGAAGTTTCACTCATCAGAGTTTTTAAATGTGTTTGATTATATTAATGGTGAAGACACATCTTTAAGTTGCTTGTATGTTGAATATTCAAATGTGTTTATTTTCATTTTTCTCTTGTAGCACGGCAGTGCATAATCTAAAATTTTCCATTAAATATTTATTGGAAATGTAAGCAGGTCAAAAGTAAACCTCAGCACAGTACTTGGGGAACCAGGCTGCACAACTACTGTTAACCCTCCTGAGAATTTGGGGTTTATTTCCTAAAGTTCAAGTTAGCAGTTTTACTTCTAAGAAATGAAATTTCTTTGAGGTGTGCTGTGCATTGCTAATAACAGAATCTGAAAAAGAAATTAGTCCAGTTTAAGAGAAAACATTTGAATCTGTATTTGTTTACTGGAAGCTTGTTAGAATAAGAAGGTGATGCTCCTGTTTTGTTTACGTTGACAGCTGAAAGGAGTGAATCCTTTAAACAGGTCTGTAGTAACTAATTGCATATAATGTCATAGTTGCCTAAGGTAATTCTAATCTTAAAAAAAGCTCTAAAATCCGAAGTACAACACAGATCTATCTGTGTAGTACTATTCTTGCTTTGACTTGTGAATTGTATCAACTCCTTTGGAATTTCTCTAGGTTTGCTGGATTATAGAAAATCATTCAATTTGTAGGTGAAGAACAGAAGAGAAATAAAGTTGGTTCTTATCTTGCTGTAAGCAGATTTGGCTCTATGGAAACATAGCTCTGGATCAATTCCCAGAGTTGTGACTTCATCCCCTTGCTCATGCAACAACCGTATGTCCACAACAACCACTTTAATGTATTTATCTGATGAACAGAAATAAAAGAGAATTTACTTAAAAATTGCATAGGACCAGTGAGAATGCACAGAGTATTTTCCTTCTTGTCAGCTGTTTGACAACTGGGAGTATATTTGTATAATTATGACAGATTTTAATCTGTGTTTAAGCTTTTTGATGATTTTAACCAGATCTCTCAAGTGGTGCTGAAAGAAGCTTGTGGTGGATTGCTTTACTCGGGAAGTTGTTATGCTAGTTCTGATTTTGCTACTTATATTGTGGTAAGTGAGGTTTGTTCATCAAAAGGTTTAAGGGGTAGTGTTGCTTGTTATACTTTAAGAACCTCTTTGTAACTGTTGTTTTGTGAAACATCTTTTTTTTCTTTGTGAAGGGAAAGGGAAAGTCAATTGTACTATTATGAAAAGTATGCTTTATTAAAGTAGGATAAATGCTTTTAGAGAAGGAAAAGGAAGGGGGGCTGGGTGGTTCGACTCGGTATCTTGTTGCAGAATGTTGTAAAGCTTATAACCATATAAGGAATGGAAGTTGAGGGAGTGGTTAGCCTAATGAGAGAAACTTCTTGAAACTTCTCGAAGCTTCTCGAAACTTCTCGATGATGAAACCCCAGCAACAAAAAGGAACCAATGGAAAGGAGCCACGTTAATATCTGGGCAAAAGAGATAACGGGATAGGCTGAAGGCAAAATATCTGGGTAAAAGGGAGAACAGGATTGGCTGAAGCCAAAATCGAGAGGTATAAGGGACAGCCTCCCAGGGGCCCGTTGTGCGTCTTGTGTGGAGCGGGGACTCCCCGGCGCACCCAGCGCTGTTTTTTATCTGCTACCACTTGCTCAATTCAATAAAATTTATGTTTTGAAACGAGAGTGGGTCACTCGTTTGTGACAATATGATATTGGGCAGTCAGTTTTTAAGGCATCAAACATGGGAGAATCTAAAATCTCAGAACTGACTTTGAAGATGCTTTGCCTTTCAGTGGACATTTGTTTAAAAGCCATGAAACAGGCTTCACTGCTATTTTTGGTAATTTTTAATGTATTTTCAGAACTAAGAACTGACAATGGTCTGTTGTCCACAAACTGCTACTTACAGCTTTTTTGTCTGTATCTTTCTGTCTTTTTATGATGTACTTGCATATAAATATAGTATTTGGTGTGCAATAGGGGTTTATTTGGCATTGATAAAAGTTTTTCTGTTGTGTAATTGGACAATAAAGGAACATGAAAATCTCAGTTTGTCCATATATAGGGTAGCCAAAGTGTAACTACAACATTTTCTATGGAGTAGTTAAGCCTTCTTAACAATGGATTTCTAAAATCAATCTAAAGCATGTGTTACATTGCTCTTTGTCCTTTCATGACCTATGAAAGTAACTCATTGATTATAAAACAAGTTAATGAAGTGATCGTGGTTTGCTCCTGATAGTGGCTTTGTGCAGTTGTTTTTACCACGTTACCTGATGTTGTACCAGTATGTAAGTCCACAGTATGTGCTTAAAAAACCTCTAATGTAGTTTTAGAAACATGGTAACTACTAGAGATTTTGGTAATCTTTTTGCACAAGATGTTACAGCTCTTCACTTGAAAGACTTTTAAAAAACATGAATAATTACTCTTCACATTTATTTCAGGATTACATTTAGTTTAAACTATCAAAGCCAAGCTCCTCCTGAAAGTCAGTGTCTGAT
This sequence comes from Nestor notabilis, assembly GCF_000696875.1. Classification (NCBI taxonomy): domain Eukaryota; kingdom Metazoa; phylum Chordata; class Aves; order Psittaciformes; family Psittacidae; genus Nestor; species Nestor notabilis. Next base: position 29,129 of record NW_009935867.1, on the reverse strand, counting down.
GGTGAGCTGTAAGGGTGTTTTGGCTTGTGGATACTTACTCCAAAGTAGTTTGCTTTTTAAATTAATTTTTACTGAATGCAGATGGCTCTAAACTTTACAGCAATGCAGGTAAACTTGAATTTTACTGCCCTAGTTATGAAGAACGTACTTACTATTGGGAGAGCGAAATTTAAACATATAGCACACTGTGAAAGGAGAGGTGGAGTAAAGGAGAGAAGA
>NW_009935867.1:15216-28879 GCF_000696875.1 Nestor notabilis | reverse complement strand
AGGAATGTTTGGAAGCAGACACAGTGGGAATCTCTTCTTTCTTGACTCCTTTCCTCCACTTCTTCAGAGCTTTAGACTTCTGCAGAATGTATCTTGTACAGAACTTTCCTAGTTGCTCTCAGTTCTCCTCTTGCCTCGTGAGTGCTCCTTCCTCCAGGAAGTAAGTCTTTCTGTTTGTGAACTGGTAGTCATTCCAGCTGAACCCCAGCTGAACCCTTTGGGAGAGGAGAGCTCTATTCATATAGAAGATTCAAGGGATGGGAGAGTTTTTCATGGCTGTTAAGTACTTGTGGCAAATGTCTATTTTGCTTGCATCTCTGCGATGAGTTCTCCTTTTGACCCTAGAGCTTTTTAAGAGTTTGAGCTAGTAGATTGACTGCCAGCAGTCTATTTAATTTTTCCATATGTATTTCCATAAAATGGCTTTCATGGTGGAAATTAATTTGACTAATGATTCCATATGACTTAAGACCCTGTAGTTAGTCATAATGGAAATTCTTACACAGATCACCCTGTCTAGATGTTTTTCTGCAGTATTTGTTATCTTCCTATTCTGCTCTACAAACATCAGTTCTTTCAATTGTCACCTGTATCACTGCAACATTTGGACAGAGATACTGTAATTAAATTCTTAGATCTGCTCCCTGCACATTGCTCTCAGGTTCAGGAGACAAGCTGCTCATTAAGGCCTTCCAGAATAGGAGAGAAAATAGTGAACTTGCAACAGTGTCACTGCTTGACCCCTGTAAGAATTGAAGCTTCATTAGGTGTTTTTAATTATACTGTTGAGGAACTACATCAGGAAGACGGTAGCACCTCATCTAAAATGCTGGTGGGGATCCAGGCTGATTTATCTTTCTGGGTTTTAATTCTGTGGTGGTTGTATGACTGACTATTTAAATACAGAACAAAATGCTTTTGAGTTGCAGTGGCTTAACTGTCCACTTATATGTTACAGGTAGAGGAAGATGATGATACTGAATCACGAGTGGAGGAAGAGAAGGAAGAAGTGAAAAGCTATTCAAGAAGAAAAATTGTTTCCAACTGGAGCCGCTATGAGGATACAGAAAAAGAGGAACAGAATGAACATGGGGAGACACAGAGAGGAACTGATTTCAGTGTTTTGATTAGCTCAGCAGGTATGTATATTCTACTCCATAGATCTTTTATGTTTGCATTTTGATATGTTACCACTGTTCTGGGTGTTGTCTTTGATGATAAAGCAGGACCCTAGAATACCATTCCTGTCTGCCTCAGTAAGTCTGCTATTGATGTATTTGTGAGTGCTCAAAGTCTCCATATGAGCAGCCTTATAGCATACAGGCTGCACTGTGCCGTGGCAGATGGAGAGTAAGAGAGGGCTGCTGCATTTATAGCCTCCTAGTGAAACTATGTATGGGTCTGAGTGTGTGCAGCGTCCAGTTATTTTGGACTTATCCTTGTTGACAGTGAATTTTATTACTGATCTTGGTAATTTTGTTGCTTTCTGGAAAAGGTTGCTAGTATGGCTAAACACAGCAAAGCAGTCAAGCAGGTGCTTGCCTTTGTTTGACAGATTAGTAATCAGCACTGCACAGATGTGTGCATGAATTACAAAAGTTACTGTCCTTGAAAATAAAGATAAGTTGTTTCCCCTCTTTAAAGGAGATAATAAAAGGGGGTGGTTGAGGCATAGGCTGTAGTGGATCTTACTATTTTTTATCTATATGTGAATAGTATGGGTAGTTGCACAAAAAACAGTTACCTAAAATTATTTTAGAAGCTCTTGATATGCCATTGTGTTGGAATACCATTTAGTAAAAAGCTGCAAGCAATGTATCATAGGTTTTTTTGGTTTTGGTTTTTTTTTTTTTTTTTTAAACTCTGAAATCTGAGTAATTGGATTTTTCATCCACAGATTGGAGGGCTATAGCTAGAAATTATCCATGGTAAAGAAACAAGGACCAGACCTTTCTTTCTCTGTGCCAGAATCAATTTCTAAAGTCCAGTTTTACATTAACATCGCAGAATTTGGCCTAAATTGAAAGTTTTAATCATATAATCATGAGGTGTGTATTGACTTTTCTGAATGGTTGGAGTCAAGATTCCTGGTATGGTCCTCAGAGCTGAATAGGTAACATAGCCTGGGAGCAAAGTCGATAATCACAACTCAAAACTTTTTGAATCAAGAGTTCTACCCTGAGCTGCATGTTGCCATGGTGTAGCTTGTTAAAACAAACTTCAGTATGTTTAATTTCATACTTAGCCTTCAGAATGTCTTTAAAATGTTCGGATGAATAGTACTTTTGAACTGAGGATATAAGGAAATACTGCATATTTCTAATTTGTATTTTTGCTTAGTTATACTCCAGTACAGTTATTACCAACCCATTTATTTTACTCTATAGATTCTCTAGGTGCCTAAAATTAAAATCTTGTTAGTATTCTTACTAGTTATTAATTCTGAATCTTTCATTTAAAGAGTGTTTCATTTTAGGATATATTGTAACTGTTCTTGACATTAAAATAAATCAATAAGAAACAGCAATGAAATAAAGTACTTAAAAAGGAAGAAAAAAGTACCTCCTGAACAATAATGATGATTTCTTGGAGTCACATAAAGCAGGGTGTGTTGGGGGTGTATGTATGGGTTTTTTCACTTATGTGCAAAAACTGAGAATGCAGTCATCTTTATTTCTAGTGGTCTGAGAAAGAGCTTGCATCTGTGCTTTATTTGATAATTTTGATTTCTGTTAGCATATTGCTGTTTAGCATTCTGAAGTTGTACACTGGATCCAATTCAATTGCAACAAGCAGTTAGGAAAGTACTGGAGAGAGAATGGAGTTACAGTGCCATTTTTCATGAATGCAAAAGCTTAGAAAGTTCTTGCAATTTACTATTAATACACAACAATGTAATTAATACAGCCAGTTAGGAACCCTTTGGCAAAAGCTCAGATTAGAAACTGGTTCTCCTATGTAACTTTCAAGTTCCGTAATAGTGAAAGCAGGGTCTTCAAAAGAGTGCTGTCCTTCAAGATACAACTTGGATTTCTTCCCAGAAAATACCCTGTTAATTGAATGAGATAGCATAGAAAAAATAGTTTGAAATAATGTAGTAATAAATTCCTGATGCCTAAGGAACTAAAATTCCAAGCTTGGTTTTGTTTAATATTTTGTAAATGTGCTTCTGCATGTTATTTTCTAGTTAATATCAAGAAAAAAATGGCAAAATGAGAACGCTAATATACTGTCATATGCGAGTCATGTTGATAATTAGCAGGATTGGAGCTTTTAAATCTAGTACATGAACATTACTGTTTGAATTAAGAAAGTGACAGAGTTAGGGCTTGTTATACTGTATTTTTATCCATAGTAAAGTGGGATATATTTTCTGAGAGGGGGAGGACGAGGTTTGCAGACATTTGCAGAGGATGGTAAGTCTTCAGGGTATTTTATTTTATCCTTTTTTATAGCTTCTGAAGACACACTTTTTTGTTTGTTGGGTTTTTCTTTTCTCTTCATTTTTTTTTTTTTTTTTTGCCTGTGCTTCCAGCTTGTCCCTGCCTCAAGCCAATTTCCAGTGCAGCTCTGATTCTGTCTTTTCAATCAAATATTTAGGCCTGACTAGTCCCAGACTCTCTCTGCACCTCATCTCTCTGCTGTCAGCCTTTGCTTGCCTACTAATTCTTCTCACTCACCCTTGCTTCTCTTGATTTTTCTTCTTGTCTGTTTTTGATTGCTGGTGATGGATCTTTTCTCAGACTTTTCTTTTGAGCCATTTCCCTTCCACGTATATTCACTAAAATCCAGCTCTGTCAGATATGTTGTCCCTAGCACTCTTCAGTTCTGATGATCCCCTGAGCCTCGATTCTGAGTTGTTCTGCCTGGGATTGCTCATTTAGCTTAATTTTTCTGTCATCGGCTATCACATCTTCTTATGTTTCTCTTAGGTTTTTTGCCTTGTCTAGTCCATCCCAGTTTATTCTTTCAAGCTTCAATTTCTAATATCTATTACAAGCTGTTACCTCCATCTTCCTTCCACACACTCTATCGGTATACATTAAATCCTGCTCAGTTACCCAACAGTGTGAAGTGAAGGGCCACTGTTTTCTACTGTGGTATCGGTATTGGCATAGTTGAGGTTGAAAAAATATGTATGTGACACGCTGTTCAGTGTTGTACCTAATGCTTCTTAAACGTAGACTTCTCTTACAGTGAAGATATGGCTCTTCACTCATAACCAGAGGGTAGAGGAGACTTACTTCAGTTGCCCTGCTCATTGAGAGGACGTAAAGAAGATCACCGAGGATGGACTGTTTAGTGATTGGTTGTTAAGCTCCAGCAGATCTTGCCAAAAAATATATACAAACTCTGATTTCTAGAAGCATGTAGCTTGGCTAAATCAGGTCAGATTTTTCACAAAAGGAGCAGAGTGTACCTTTCCCATACAAAAACATTGTCCAGCCTCATTTCAAGTTACTGATTCAGGGCAGGAAAGTGGTTTCAGTGTTTCAAGGCCTTTGTTCTCAGGTCCTTTTGTGGTAGAAAAATGTTCCAGCCATTCACTGACTTTTTTTTTTAAAAGGTGGTGGCGAGGGGAGGGTGAGAAAAAGACTACCTGAAGCAGACAATTAGCATGGAAAATTTCAGACTGAATAGTTAAAAATGTGGCTGAAAATAGTCTGAAGTAAGAACTGACAGGTGGCTTTGATAACAGCTTATGTCACTAGCCTGACAGAGCTTCTTTGCTAGGGCTTATTATGTTTGTGTGTATACAGCAGGATAACTTTTAAGTTTACTTCTTTTCTTTTTACCACTTTCTATTTTTTTTCTTTAATTAACCTTGACTATAGCAAAGCAAACTTTTCTGTATTGCTTTTGATGTCTAGCTGATGTAAACTACAAGTCCATTGTGAAGCCTTCAGGGAATATGTCTTGAATCAATTTGGTGAAAATGCTGTTGAAGCATAAAGAACAAGAGAAGTGGAAGTGATAGGATAACCTTACTTTGCTAGAAGAATCTTGCCATTTTTGAAGAGCTGTCCTCATGTTTTGACTGATGAGGGTTAAATGTCCCAAAATAGATTTAAGTTCTTTGTTAGGTGTTTAACTGTGAATAGATGCTTTAGGTTTAAAAATACGCTTTTAAAATCTCATTACAGAGCTGATCAAAATGTATGCAGGGTCTGGATCACTTTTCTTTAAACATTGGCAGCCAAAAACTGCCAACATAGGTGCCTCAATAACAGTGTGCTGAGCTGCAGGATGTGATGATTATCAAGATGAAAAAACTATAATTTTGGACATGATTTTTTTTTCCCCCATTTGGTCTTTTTACCATGGCTGAATAATTCTGATGGCCTCAAAGGGTAAGAAAGAACTGCTGTGTAGTTCAAACAAAACTGGCAGAATAGTTTTGATATTGTAAGAATTTGTGTAATTTATGTACATACCTAGCACTCAAATATAGTAGGGAGTGCGGGACAAAAATCAAAAGAGCAGTCACGTTAGCATAGTAGTAATTAACGGTAAATACAGGATTACTTTCTGTTCCCTAAAACTCTGTTTTGTTTTTTTAACCTCTTGCTTTGGGGCCTCTGCTTGATTTTGATGTGTCTATTGCAATATATTGCTGCATTTTTGTCATTTTCATGGGCGAAATATATATGAAAATTGCCAGTGTACAGAAGACTATTGGCTGTCTTGGAAAAGCTGAACAGATAAACTAGTGGACCAAGGCATCTGTTAAAAACAGGTGTTCCCTCCACTTTTCTATCTCAAATATATACTGACAGAGATTTAGAGGGAAAAGTGTGATGACTGAATGGGTTTTCTTATTTCTTATGCTAATTCTGTTCAAAGAAAAAGAATTGCAATGGCAGGGCATGGTTTGGGTGCTAAAAAGTAATCCTTTCAGTTTTAGAATTCTAGAGAATAGCTGAAAATTTGTTTCCTTTACAGAACTGCCTAACTTACTGTTGATTTGGATTATTGTATATATTGGGGTCCCACTTTCCAGTGGTGATTGCCAACTTGTACTACTTTTCATTTTGTATGTCTGTTCTGTGAAATTATTTATGACCATAGGTCTCCACAGAACTCTGGTTTTGCATCTCTGTTTCTTGAACCACTGAGATATGTAGACTAATGAAGAATTGTCGGTTATAAACTCTGAATACATTCTTACTCTGTGCAAGTGAGAAGTATTTTTTAATTATCTTTTAATTATGTCTTTATGACTATGTGTGGATCGGATGTGTTTTTAACTAGCGTGTCTTATTTGGTCAGAAATTCAACAGATGCAAAACTTCATGTCTTTGTTGTTCATCAGGTGACGTGAGCTTTGTGATAATAGGTCACATGAACATTCCTAGCATATGCACTCCTGAAATAAGCAATTAAGGCTGTGTGCTTTGCATGTATCTTTTCTCCTTTTTTTGCTACCTCATTCCATAAATATTCTCTGAGCTTTCCTGACATGCTTTCCTCTCCTGCGTCTCCTAGCCCTATTCTAGCCCATCAGAACTTTCCTTTCCTTTTTTATGGTTATGTGGTAGATACCATTTCCCATCTGTGGAGGCTCTTTATCCAAGTGGTCTCGTTTCCACTTGCAGAGGTTTTAGTTGTGACAGTTATTCCCTGGGCAGTCTGCAGCTTTGGACTTGTTGATAGACCTGATAGATACTATATATATAGCTTAAATACTTGTAGGTATCTGAAATCAACAAAAATGTAGCCTTTTCCTCTCCCTCCCCCCCGCCAGCCAAAATAACTTTCCCAAACAAACGGAAAAAACCTTCCACTTTAGAGATTTGCAGTAAAATCACAGGACTTGGCATCGGTGGAAGCTGGTTCTCCATCTGTTCAGTGCTTCCTCCTGAACTGTTCCTAACATTACAGAAACTCATCTTTTTTGTTCTAATCAGGCAAGCTGTCTTTTTTTTTTTTTCTGAACTAAAAATAGGAAGTGCCAGATTTTAAGTATTAATTACATTTTCTTGATAAATGTATTTTCCTGTAATAGGTAATCTGTACTTGTTACATATGCTTTCGTATCTGTGCCTTTTTTCCTCCTAAGTTTTATCTGAAATGTAACCAAAACTTTATGATATTATTTATGATTTGAATGCATTTAAATTCTGATATCTTAGAACTATGTGGCCATATGTGTCAGTGTTAATACTGCAAAACTAATGGTAAGTAATAAAAGAAAAATCTAAAGTTTTCAGTGTTTCAGAGATTTATATGCTTTGCTGGAGAATTTAGCCAGAATTAGGGCTGAATAGAATAAGATTCATAGACTAAAGAGGTTAAATTTTGTTCCCATTAAAATAAGTGTGGTATGCTTTCTCACATTCTTTTTATTTTTCACACCTTGATTTCACTAATTTTTTCAAGTTCCAGATTTCTGCATGTAAAAAATTTTCTGACCAATGACCTTCTGTAATTTTGGGTCTTAATCATTTGCTGCTGCTGTATATCGACAGTATTTCTGCTGAACTGTGTTTATGTTTGTTTTGGTTACAAAATCACAAATCAGTAAGTTTAAATGTGGAACAATTCATCCTTATTCCTGTCTTGCTGTTGTCATGTCCACTACTTGAGTTTGTAGGCTTGAGAGCTAGATAAAAATTGTCTGCTCACCTGATTCACAGTTTCTCTTGTTTAGTCATGTCCTTTTATTTTTATAGTACCCCTAAAACCAATTCTGACTAGGCCTTATGTTGGTCACCATGGTTCTGCCACATCATCATCTCTGACTTTCCTGCCAGTGAAATCCCCTAATCAAAACCAAATAACTGTGACTCTTGTATTCAGACAATACGTTTAGTATCCTGTCTTCACTTTCAAAATTCAATATGTTATTACCGCTACATTCCTGTTCCCTATCTCCTATTTTTACTTCTTTTTACTTACTTTCTGCCATTCTCCCTTCCTGTGAATTTTATTATTACCTCCATGAACTTTGTGATTTTCCTTGTTTCAGTTTGATTGATTTTAATGTTTTCTGTCAGATTGCTTTTAGCACTTCTGATTCTGAACCACTGTTAAATCACCTGAATTAGACTGTTAACTTTTTAGAGCAGTGTCCTGAGCTGTTGTTGAATCATCTGAGTTAGACTGTAAGCTTTATAGAGCAGGGGCTTTCTTCTGCTTGCCTGTAAATTATTGGTTCTTTTCCAATAATGGCATTAGTAGATATTACTTCTAAGTTAATATTAAAAGATGTTGATTTTGAGGAGCTGTGTTTGCTTTTAATATTTTTGTGCCATCTCTCAGCAGCCTACATTAAAGAAAGAATAGAAATAGAAATTTTATAAAATTCCATAAAACCAGATTTTTTTGTTTATGGTAAGGATGATAGGAGAATCAGATGTAGCAGATTGGTTTAATTGCAGAAGCCAGCCTTCATTTACTATTCTGTTTCTCATAAGGATTGATGTATTCGTAATAACAGTTTACAAACAAAATAACTGTGATAGGAATGCTTCCTTGTTCGTTGCTGAAGGCTCCAAAGCAGTGTTGTGGCCAGACTATACCATCAGAAGAGACCGACAGAAGCTACTGCTATTCTTTTAGCAGGATTCCCAAGAAATTTGTTTGCAGAGAGCAGTGCTATTTCTCAGTGTTGGGTTTGGAGTGAAAAAAGGGCTGTGATGTCGTCAGTGCTCTAAAGGACAAAGAGTGCCTATTTCTTCCTTAATCTGAGTTGCAGCTCTTCTTTTCTTCTTATACTGTTTGTGGTGCTGAAATTCCTTCTCATGTTTGCTGCTGATGGCTTGGGCTCTCCTAGTCCTTCTCCTTTTAATGCTTTCTGAGTCACACCTATTCATTTTGCCATTGTTGTTTCCCTGATCTCATCCTGTTGCTAAAGAGTTTGCAGTTCCTACATCTAGCTTCTAATATGTGCTTTCTCTTGGTCCTTCCCCCGCCCCATATTTTTGTACCTGTCCAAATCACATGTTGGCTCCTCATACGTTTTGTGTTCTGTTTGCTGTTCACTCTCAGCTCTCCTGGGAGTGGCATCTTTGGCATTTCTGGATATTGTATAGGAAGATGGTGCTTCTGAGCACTTAAGAGATTTGTTTCTTTCCCAAAGGGCTCATTTTTTCTCTAGATCTGGGTAATTTTCTTGAAGAATGTCGAAGGCATATTGAACCTTGCCGAAGTCTGTGTTTCAAAACAAGAGTTGTATTAACTGTCTGTGCCAGCCTCAAGGGAACTCTTCCATCCTGTTGTTCTTTCTTGTAAACCAAACCCTCTGCATGTGTAAAATTGTGAACTAGAAACTCTTTCAATAAAAAAAGTGTGCTTGAGGGGCAGAATAGGGTGCAAGCAGGGAGGAATTATTTTTTCTCTGGTTCTGACTCATTTTCAACCTTTTCTGGAATATGAATCAGATGACCTTCCTTTGACAGTACACACTCATCATCTCAGTTTATAAAGCGTGGTATTTCTGAATCTGCTGCAGATAATTTGGATTGTGAGACTGATCATTCTCTATTTCTCTTTAAGCTCTTGATTGAAAACAGCCTGTGATAAGGTGGTATTTTTTTTCTTGAATATGTGCATGTGCTTCCACATGCAAAAAAATGTGTCACTGAAAAGTGTGTATCAGCTAGGTACAAAAGCAAGGTGGAAGAAGTAATTCAAGATTGGAGAGCTTTAATAGGATTGATATCAATTGATTTTTGTGCCATAAAGGTTAGAGACCACAATTGCAGATATTTATAGCACAGAAATTTTCATTTGAGACACTTGGTTAACTTTATGCTGGGAAAATTCTGGCAGAATGGAGGTCTTGGAAAGCTAAGTATTTTAAATTGATAGTTCAGTGTTAATAGGAGGTAAACTGGGTTAGATTTTTCTGAGTAAATGAAGTACTAGGGTTGCAAGAGTAATAGTCCTAGAGAGAAAGTCTGTATGACTTGCACTCTTTCAGAAAAAGATACCGTTTGCAGTCTTTATTGTCATCTTTCTGATGCTCAGGAAGTTTACCAACGTGGTTATTATGGAAAGCAGCAGTTTAGCCCTGGCTTCTTTCCTGATGGAGTCATGTTAGAGTTTTGGGGTTTTTTTCCCCTCTAGGTGTACTTTATGTTTCTGAACTTGTTAGAAGATAGAGTTCAGCATGACAGATGACAAATGTTGATTGGCTTTTATAATGTAAGATTTGCTTTGGGCTAACCCACTTCTTGACACAGAAATAACTATCAAGACAGAAGTTATGCTTAACTGAAGAGGCAAACAACCTTCAAAGGCAAATAGCAGTCAAAAAAATGTTTTGAATTTCTCATGTAGATACGTTTCTTAATGCATGTTTCTACCCTGTCTGACCGATTGAAAGACAGACTCATTCTGAAAGCCAGTTGCTACATCTCGCTTCCCTATTTGGTGTCTGCGCAAGTCTTTGTCGCGTATCTGTGGGCCCAGGGGTGGATGGGAGCAATTAGGTCAGTCTAAAGACATTATTATTGTTCTTTATTCATGATCCATGTTTTCCACATAATACTGTGCTTTGTTTTGGGGCAATAAGTCTTCCATCAAATCTGGGGAAAAAAATCCAAAATGCAAATAGAGACAGTCCTTACAGCCTGGGACCTTCAGCATGGCCAAATGTCACAGGTTTCTACACACTACTTCGGAGACTACTAACTTGATCTGTCTCCTGAAAAATCAACAAATCCTGCTCCTTGTCACCTCCTGCTGTACACAGGGAGCAAGTAGTATGTGCTGATTAATTATTCCAGAAGTCTTTCTTAAGGCCTGGAGCATTCATTCTCTCTCTGTCTCATTTTATCTGTCTTGTACATGGTTAATTTTTGTGCACTTTCCTTTTACCTTCTTATCTTGAAAAGCGTGCTTTTATATTTTTCTTTTTTGTTGTTGTTGTTGTAGTTGTTTTTGTTTGTTTGTTTGTTTTAAGAAAAAACATATATTTGCTGCACCTTTCAGGTACCCTTTTCAGGACTACATTACCCCTAGGACAAAAGCTAACAAGGAACTCTGTCCAGCACTTACTAGTGATTTCATTTAATCTGTGTTTGAAGGGACATTTCACTGTCACAACAGGGAAAATAGAAGGTGTTTGCATGTTCCTTTTCATTTTACGGTGTCACCTGTCACTTGAGATGCAGAAAATGACTTCTGTGTAAGTAGAGAAACTGATTTTTATCCTAAGTAACAAAATAATTTGCCCAGAAAAGGGCTGGCTAACACTGCTTCAGCTGCAAAAAATGGACTCGTATTGGCTTCCCCTGCTCCCACACATTAAATACCGGAGAAAGAAATCTGTAGCTGTTACCAGTCACTGTGAATTGGCTTCATTTGATGACGTTTTTCATCTCTTAAGTAATTTTATATGTAATAAGTAATTGCTTTAGTCATCTTGTCAGTCATTACTAAAACATGAGTTCTGATGAAAGCAGCTATAATTTATTTTGGATTTTCTCTTCCCTTTGTACATTCTCAGAAGAAACGTAGTTCATGTCTTATGCTTTGTTTCTTGGATGTCTCTGCTTCTCTTGCTTCCATGGAGTGTTTGGCTTTTGTTATGTTTGTTATGCGGCTGTGGGGATTGTTTCAATAAAAAAATGTGATAAATTTGAAGTTGCTTAATATTTTGCTTTGGCTTTTGATAATAAAGTAAGATCAACTTGCCTCTTCTGAAGAAGTTTGAAAGGCGCTTCAGCGACAATATGAATTTGGCCTATCACTAGATATGGATTTAGACTGCATGAATGGTGCAAAAGAGTTGGCAGGAATGTGAAATGGAACAGCTGGTGAGAAGGGAAAGATCTTGGGGAATAAGGGAAACACTAGGACTCGTATTCGTAGTAGTAAGGGAAGAAGCAAGAGTTCCTTTTTCGGTGGTAGCATGCATGTGTATTGGATTAAATCCAGATGCCTAATTCTGATTTATCATTTGTAGTTAGAATACTGACAGCAAGTACATTTTCTGATGCAGATAAGAGACCACAGTGTCTCTTGCTGTGAATTTTCTATTCTGTAACTCCATGTGATTCTGTCTGCCCTTCCTTCACATTTTCTCTGTTGTTCATTTCATAATGCCTCAGCAAGTGTTCGCTTACTCTTGTTTTTATATATCCTCTTTCTATCCCACAACTTTATTTCTCTAAGTTGTATTTGAATATGGAAAAAGAGGAGTAGGGAGAGAAAGAAGGAGGAGTAGAAATCTTTGAGAAGAACGATCTACTCACTTAGAGCAAAATTGCCTACAAGTATGAGATGACTAAATTAACTTGTAGGAATGTAATCTGAAAGCATCAAATCTCATACCAGTAACTTACAAGCACACTTTAGCTTGTCAAAGAAAATTGGTCTTTATAAATATCTCTGTGTAAAGTAACATTTAACTACAGACAAAGTGTTTTAAAGTCTCCAAAGTGTTTGATTTGGTCATGTTACCTTTGTGTTAAAAAAAACCCAAACAACTAAACCTACCAAAACCCAGCAGCAAAACAACAACAAAAACCCCCATGTGATTTGTGTTTGGTGCCTATACTTCAAAATAGTTTATCTGTATATGTTAATCTTAACTTTAACTTTTTTTTTTTTTTGGTGGCTGTTATTTGTTAATAGTGGAGTCTTGTGATAGTTCTTAAGGGTTGTCGTTTTGCAAACCTTTCTACTTTTAAAGTATTTTAACATACTACCATTTGCTGCAGTTGCCGTGATTGTAGGAAACTGAGGGAGTGGACAGTGGAACCCCTTTGGGAAGTAAAATTGGAGTATGAGTTTAAGACCTGGTTTATAGACTTGCTCAGTAGATGAAAGAGTATTTATGGTCTAAATTTTAGCATAAATAAAAAAGGACATTTTTTAATTTAAAAAGGCTGCAGAAGAATGTAATTATTTTTACCTCACAATTGCAAATGCTTTAGAGTGATGGCAGATGCCATAGACAATGTTTGGTTTTGTTGTTTTGGGTTTGGTTTTTTTTTCTTTCTCCTCTCTATCTCCCTGACTGGTTGTAAATTGAAATTATTTCATTCAAGAAAGACTAGTGAAGTTTGTTCTGTTACAAAAATAACTCACAGAGCAAACAAAACTGTATGATAAAAAGCTGCTGTAATGCATTTTTGAAAATTGAGGTATTGAACAACTACACCTGCAATGTAATTTCATGTGACTAGAATTCATTTAATAATGAAAGGAAAGCACAGTAGATAAATCCAGGGGGACTGTAACATGGACGACGTATATTGGTGACAGTGATAGTGTACATCTGTGATATCAGGAAAGATGATATCCACATAATGGCATTAGGGATGATTTATCAAATTTACATTAGAATAGGTAAAAGAATTTTTGAATAACCTGTTAAGGCGAATATATATATAGGTGTTTAAGGAAATGATCTTTTTCTAGAGTCTCTTTCTGTATGAATTCTGACAGCTTGCCACTACTAAACTTAGAAGTGGTTCTATTTTCTTGTCTCCTTGCAACACTTAAAAAAGTATAGAATTTTAATAGTTGGGTGGCGCACAATATTTGCCATTGTTTGCTTTTAGATGTTACAGGTGTAAAATACTACCAACAAACATCTTTGTATTGCAGTTCCTTCACTTTTTAACTTGTGAAATGTGTGAAATATCAAATGTGACAAATCTATTTCAGTGAGGTGGGGGACAAATTTGAGGAAGTGAAATTTGCTGTT
>NW_009935867.1:0-15185 GCF_000696875.1 Nestor notabilis | reverse complement strand
AAGTGCAAGTTGCTGTGTTTTCTTTCCCTTACTCAAATCCCCTACTTGAACAGCGGACCAGGTTCTCTGTCTAGTAATTGTACATGGAAGGGTAACCCCAGAATAGCCAATAAAATTCATAGATTACAAAGCCCAATAAACGGTTTGTGATTGGGTGAACTTTTCTGGGTAACATGAGCAGTCATAACAAAGTAAGTTATGAACTAGTTATTGGTCAGATTAGGGCACATTTCGTAGTATGACAACTGTCAAAAGCTATTGTCAGTCTTGGTTTAATCAATTTCAGTGTCAGAGAATCCTCCAGGGCTTTTGGAAGGTTGTCCCACTGGGCTCTTGGATTGATCTGATGTTCTGTTACCTTCACTCTTAAAAGTGTGCATCTTGATTCCCCCCTAATTCTGTATAGTCTGAGGACTGCAGGGAATTGCAGAAAAAGCACACAAATGATAGATTAAACGCAGTGCAGATAAAGATTATGATGTATGTGTGTGTGGAAACAGTCCTTTATCACATTTAAAGGTATCTGAGATGGTTGTTATTATTCATTAGTTGAAAGCAAATGAACTCTAGAAATTAGGAAAAGAACAGAGAACAAATCGGAAAACACATCATGGTGTCACTGTATAAACCAGTGACACAGGCATATCGTGTAACTCTTATTTGGACACCAGAGGCTCCACAAGGAAACAGAAGAACTGAAAAGGTACAGCAAAAGGCAGCAGGATGACTAACAGTATTGAAGAATTTACATATGAGGCATGGCTGCGATGGTATGAGTAAAGTAGAGTAGGGGTCTTTGGTCTCAAAGACAGGTGACAGAATATGGTGTAGCTGTCTAAAATCATGGAAGGATGGATATGGTGAATAAGAAATAATTATCGTCTCTTTTGGCACAAGAAGCAGGGGGTATTATTGAATGAAACTGACTGGCAGCAAATTCAAATGAAGGTATTTTTTGATGTAACTCAAATATGGAAGTTTGTCACAGGATATTGTGGAAGCTTAAATTTTGTGCAGGTTCAAAAAACAACTGGAAACATCCTTTGAAGGTTATCTTATAAATAAGACACCATCTCTGGCTCAAGAAATCCCTGAACTAGAAATAGCTAGAGGCTGGCAGAGTATTTCTGAGGAAGTGCCCCTGTGTGTGTGCCTGGTTCTCAGGCTTCCCTAGACATAAACTATTGGGCACTGTCATGCAGCATTTGGGACTACATGTAATCTCTAATTCAGTGTGGTGTGACCTTTCCCAAGTAATGTGCTTCTTTCTTCCCTGTTTGTAATCTTTAGAATCGATAAATTAATATTTAAAGTTTGAGATGGTGTCAGTTTGAAACTGTTGAAAGGAATTGAGGTCCTGCGAAGGATTCACTTTTCTGTACTTTTAGCGTTTTCAGTAAGATTGCTGACTTCACCACTGTTTGATATATAAGTATATAGTAGCAGGGTAGCAAGTTGAATTCCTTGTAAAGCATCAATACCGCTCAGTGGGGCAGACTATATAAATGGGTATTTTTTAATGTCACGTAATTGCAGGAACATTGAAGAAGACAAAGGATGTCTGTCTTTAATACTGAAAAAAATGCTATCGCCTGGAATTAGGTAAATATAGGCCCTTGTGCTTAACAACAATGGAAAAGGTGATACAGGATTTGGTTAATTAAGATTTAAAGTATGGAGACAGGCCTTGTTGGACCTAAAAGTTGGTTAAAGACTAGCAGCATCACAAGCTACAAAGAGGGGTGAGCTGAACATTTACAAGTCAAGGCTGCAAGGCAGCAAGTTTAGAGTTACCAGGAGCACACAGTTACATCTGCTGTAACAAAGCTTTCTACTACGCACATGCTGCTTTGACATATCAAGCCCCTTCACAAAGCAGTTTATATCTGCCATAAATGTATATAAGCCGTTGTGCTTTTGTTTTAAGTCAGAGTTCATATGCTAGAGGGCTGAGTGTCTGTCACTCTGCATTCTCTCCTGTAGCTATAAACTGGTTTTGCCTGACCTGGCTCTGCCTGTTTATTTCATGACAAAGGGTATGAATGTAACTAATATTGGTCAATTTGGATTTCTGGGAGAGATCTCTTTACATGTGGTTGAAAATAGGGCATAATATTATGCATGTATAGTGCATGTATTTACAGTGCAAATGGTCCTGAGGTATTTTAGAGCCTTTTTTTCTCATTACAGTAACTTTTTGATGTGAGGGATTATTTAGTGAAAGGGCTTGAGAGAGATGCAAATGGCTGTGGTGAATTTTGTGTTTGTCTAATTCAAGGTGAAATGGACATATTAGGCCAGTGATTTAACTATAGGAGTAGAAGTTGTGGGTTACACTCCTTGATTTCTCTACTAGGTTATGTAAATTGTATCTCTTAACAAAAAGGTAGAAGTTTAAAAGTACCTCATGTTTTACCTGTATACGTGATAGTCTTGAGTAGATGTGGAAGTGAATGCAAAAGATAGGTCAACAATTTAGGAATGTGTATACTCACAAGTTGTGTGCGGCTACTTGTTGATTCCTTTTAGCTATAACTGTCCAGAAGAGGCAGTTGGACTTCTGGTCTGTCTCTCATTTGCATAATTTCTAAAAGGCTTATTAAATCATGCTATGCCATTTAATGTTTGTTACCTGCTGAATTAGTTGGGAAGTGGTCCCATTTGTATGTACTGTTTGTGCCGTTTTGCTGAGCATATGTACTCTCTTCAGGCAATTGACATTAGTTATTTTGTGATGTGTTTTACTCATTTCATGTAGACAAGCAACTTAATACAGAGAGGAAATGAAAAGATATACTTGTCAGATGCTTAGTGATCCTTGAGCAACTGATTATGATAAAGGTGGGTAATAAATATTGACTCACTGCTTTCAAGTGAGGTGATTTTACATAATTACACATTTTGGAAGACATTCTGTAATGTATTTATTTCTGGTTGTAAAGAGGTTTAGATTTTGGAACTTCATAATGAACTGTTCATTTATGTCTATGCATCTGAATTCTTTGAAGATAAGTGAGAGAAATCATGCACTTTAAAAATAACATTTATCTTGATGACTTAAAAGATTAATGAAAACATCTGAGAAAAATACATCTACTTTAAAAAAATATTACATAGTTGTAAATAATCTTTTAAACATATTAGTTGTATCCAGTTCTCCTTCCTACCAGCACGCCTTCCACTTGTTCTTAGGCTTCTTGTATTTGAAACAGCTTAAAAAGTTTTAACTGCAGTTCTCGGTTTAGAATTTTCGGAAACGCTGTTTTGAGTAAGCTTTTTGAGACCCTCATTGAATAATAACCTGATTTTTTCTTAAATAGTCATGTTGGCTAGCTGTGTTGAGTGGGTGGGGGTTTTTTTTGGTTTGGTTTGGTTTTGTTTTTTTAAGCCATGATATATAATACCTTTTACGAAAGAGGAGGCAAAAAACACACCCAGCATCCAAGGTAAGAAAACTTCTCCACTGTGAGAGCAGTAACTGGAGAATCAAAACTTGAATTACAATTCTTATTTTCCTCTCTCTTTTACTTCCAACTCTGAACTAGATTGGACAGATACAAATCTGTCTTCTGAAATTAACTGACAAAAGCACTATTACATCTGCTGCTTGTTACAAATGTTAATGGAATTGTAATAGGTTTTGATGGTTTGAGTTATGGAAATCTTGAACTGGTGCCATTGAAACTTATAGCCATATTGTTTTGGTTTTGCATTGTATGGAATCCTCTTAACTGATGATTTTATTTCCCTAGGATGTTAGTTGAGAGACGAAAGTATCAGTGCATGTTGTATAGGAGCAGTGAGGAGGCAGGAAGAATTCATACGGGATCAATATAATATGTGAAGTGAGGCAAAGGAAAATAAGATAGAGAAGTGTTTGAACATTTGTGAAGAAGGAGTTGGAGCTACTTAGTAAAGAAAAGGTCAGAAATTGAGGAGATGTAGAGTGCTGGATCCTGTCAGCCACAAAATGACTGAGTGGATAGGTACACTATCAAAAATTCTCATCAAATACAGCAAGTGGGAAAGTGGAAAAGGGTTAGTTAGAGTAATGGAAAATTCTTTCCTGTATTAAGCAGAAGACTTAATCATGAAAGTTTAGAGACTATGGAATGTGTTGTATGTCATGTGTCCCTCCCCCCCACCCTACCCCGAACATGGTAGTCAAGAGTGGGATTTTGTAGGAAGAATTTTGAATCTGAAAAGTATTTTGCAGTTATATGCACAAGATGGTCCCTCCCTCACCTGTGGAAGTTTTCACACATTCTTCCTGGTAGCAATCCCATTATTTTGGGAGTATGTTGTTGACTTTTGATAGGAGACAAGGCTCAGCATAGTATCAACTTCTGGTTTTTTTAGTCTCATGGTAGTTTATCAGTGATAGAATTAAATAGAATTTGGCAAGTAAGTTTAATCTGCTAGCACTTGGTGGAATTCATAAACCCTTTGTTCGTAAGAGAAGGGTTCAAAAGAGGTGTTTGTGAATGGCAAATTTGTCCTTAGCAAGCATCAGGCGAGAGAGAGATTATTTTAATAAGTTAGCAGAACATAAAAAGAAGGGAAAAGAAAAAAAAAGAAGGGGGAGGGGGAAGGATTGCTGGATACATTAAATAAGAAAGAACTGCTAAATAAAAATGAGAGAAGTGAGATAGAGAGATGTAGAGGAAAGCTATTTAAAACTATGCTGGAAAAAGAAATATTGTGTCTTAGTAAACAAAAAATGGTGTGAAATCAGTAAAAGACAGTAAAAGCAAAGATGTAGGTTTTCGAAGCTAATATTACATGCAAAATTGATCGATGTGATACTATGAAATGGGATGTTAAATGGTACATGACTATGCTTTTTCAGTTTCAAGGGCTCTGGGGTATTTGGGGTGTGTGAGCAGAGGCATTTTTCAAGTCCTAATAGATGTTAGAATCTCATTCTAAAATGTTTTGCATGTTATTTACATGTAGAATTCACATCTATCTGGCTTATGTAGTGGATGTTCCAAATGAGTGAGATAACTGAGATGACCTGCACCTTCTATTTTATAGTTTTACTGGAGCACAAGTGTCAGTCTTCTTATTGAAACTCTGTACACAGTACCTCGGGGTGTATTAACATGGTGCTGTTTCCTTACTGTGCTGTAGTTTACTTTTCATAAATAACTAATCAACACTTCTAGCTTTATTTAATATCCTTTTATATAAACAAAAAAGCATTATCCTATAATAAAAGATACCCTTTTACCACTGTGGTGCAAAATGTTGTTTGCTTTTCCAGGTTAGATAGATGATGAAGTACAGTAAATGTGTTTTAGTAATATTAACAGAAGCATGGCTTTTTATTACTTTCTACTTTTCTTAAACAGCCATGATTGAAAATATGTATTAAAAACATTTGAAGGATTTTAATCTTAGGAAGTATTTCAGTATAAGTCAAGAGAGAAAGCATTTAATGGTTTTCCTTTGAATAACCTTAATATCAACAGAGAGCTACTATTTGAACATTATAGGAAATCTAAGAACATAAAATAGGATTTAAACTTCAGTATCAGTATAAAGAAATTTAAATTCATTGAGTTATTGTCCATACATTAAAGTATATATAGATGTGATAAAAAAATAAAAGCAGAATATGAAATAAAAACTTACCTAGAAGATACTTGACTGAAGCTTTATCTGTGCTCTGTCAGAATATACTGAGACTCACTTAGAAGACAGGAAGCTTTTTTCTATTTGAAATGCATTGTGCACTCTCATCTTGCGATTTCTTTTTCCACAGTGTCTTGTTATTCACTGCTGCTTCGTCTTGTGGTATTGGTTGTTAGTAGTTTATTTCCAGGTATCTCCAATATCAAATTTCTTCTGTATTCAGCATTAGTGTTTATTCTGCCCTAATCAGGTAACAGAAAAGAACCTGTGAACTTTGTATCTTCCCTCCTGCCCCCACCTCCCCCCAAAAAACGGCAAAAAACCCCCCCAAAAAACCAAAAAAGGCAAATGCACTGACCCCAGTTAACTCAAGTATTCAGCACCCATTTAGAAAAAAAAAAAAAAAATCATCATGTGAAGACTTAGTATCCAGTAAATTCCATCTGTTTTCTGTAGCTGTTCCAACACTGAAAAGTTATTTCCCTGCACATTTAGGTAGCCTCCAAGTTTTAGATTTTCGTAGGAAATATGCAGGAAGGATCAGTAGACATCAGGTCTTAACTTTTAACCCATGCAACATTATTCTCTCTTCAATGATGAAGGTCTGCCTCTCTCAGCTCCTTATGCTTCTGTCAGACACAGATGTGAAATGCTGCTTTAGAACAGAGGGAGAAAAATCCCAAAGGGTGTAGTGTTTTGTCATCTCTCAGGACAGTGAGCATGCATGGCATCAATGAATAGCAGATATGAGCTATTCAAACCAGTCACTGAACTGACAGGATGACGCTCTCATACATAATAGACCCATTAATTATTTCTTCTGATGGACAGCAGTGTCTACTAGAAGAAAAAAGCAGCAGATGATAATACTAGGTTTGATAGGTGCTCTGTGTTTGAACAGCTTGTCATCAAGAAAAGAATTCAGGAAAAAAATGCTGTTTTGGGATATAATTAGATAAAACGGACTGGAGTTGTTTTGACATGATAGATGTCATACATAGGGTTAAAAACTCCATTCAGGTTAAGGTCTATTCATAGCTTGCTTTTTACCAAAAAAGATGTTCCAGAAGATTTTCTTTAAAAATCGTGGTTTGTGCTTTGCTTCATGTAGCCTTTCACTGGGGGGACCTGGCTGTAGTCTTATGGTTTTTCATTTATAATTTAAGGTGCAGATTAAGCCTACACATTCATGGGGGCGTTTTTTCTTTTTTTTTTTTCCCCTACAAAAAGAAAAAAATGTTTTTCAAAGGACGCTGTGTATGAAGATCATGTTCCATCTCATTATACACTTTGTATGAAACAAAGGCTTTCTGACTCACAAATCCATTTCTAATTAATTTTAGAAATTTAAATAGTCTGATTTAATGTTAATTAACTGCTCTCTTGAGGTTAATATGTAGGAAATAATATACATTAGAAAACCCACTTTAGCGTAGCATAAGTCCTTCATAAATCTGTCTTAAAATATGATGGGTAAAATCTTCATTCATTGTACTGATGTTGTTAGGGGCAACATGTGCTGATTGTGGGGAGAATAATGGAAGGTTTGGAACTTTAACTTGGAATATAGTTTCCTTTTTTCCCCCCATTGGAACAGTATTTACTGTAACTTTTTAATTTATTGACAAAATCTTTACAATAAATTTTATTTTTTATTTTATTTTTGGTTTTGCCTTCTGTATGTTGAAGGTGAAGAAGAGATAAAATGAGAGAAAGAAAATAGTGTAATTTACTTTAGAACTGGAGTGAAACATAAACCAAAAAGATGGTGGGAGAAGGGGCTACCTCTACAGGTTTGTACTGCTTTGTTGTAATTATGAAGAACCTCTCCCATCATTTGCCCTGGTCTTCTTTCATTGAAAGAGCAAAGTCACCACCTTCTTCCTTATTATAAAACAATGGAGAGCATCTAGATAAGCTTTTTTGGTTTATACAGTCAATAATGATGAGCAGAGTTATGCATTTATATCACATCAAATAAGTTTTGGAACTCTGGCCTCTAGCTGGCATCCTAAATAGCTCCAGACCAAATCCAAGCCTAGTAGCATGTGATGGCTGTAACTTTAAATCCAAGTTGTCAATGTTGTCTCTTTAGATAAGGAGTTGAGTTGCCAAGGATACAATGGGTACGTGATGTAAAGTCCATGCTGAAAGTACTGGAATAAGGCATACTTTCTGAAATAATATTAACACTTCTGTCTCATGATTCCTGTTCTCAGGCATACAATGCATATCTGGAGTTGGTAGCCTAACCTGAACTGAAAGTGTCCTAAATTTATTAATACATTTCATAAAGGTGCTGATTCTTATGAAGCCCTTCCAAGTAATTGGAATTTGACAAGGCACAGTCATCCTGTGTGCAGCAATAAGATAGCTGTATACAATTTGTATTTTTAGATAATCTTTTGGGAGACAAAGAACAAACAGTAGTCCCAGTCTGCTTCTCCCTTGCAAATCCACAAACAGGGCACTTGGATATCTACTCTGTGATTATCCCCAGAAGTCCTGAAGCACAGCATAGAGCATTTTTTAATACACGCATGTGTGCAAGCGCATACATATACATGTATAAACCCCACTTTTTTCTCCCCTCTTTAGAACTGAAGAAGCTGAGCTATTTGTGTGTTAGTATCAAAAGTACTCTGCAGTCTCAAGCTTGGAGATGAGACTAAACTTGGATAAAGCAGCATTTTAAAGTTTAGGGGATGACAGCAATCATGACATCTTGCTGTGCAACTTCAGTTGAAGATGAGTGGTGTTAAGAATTCAAAATCTGAAGACAAAGCTGGTTAAAACTTTCGACCTTGAATATAACACAAAGAAGAGGAAATGAATTTTTAGCATGGTGTTCTGAAAGTCTTTTCTGGTTGGTCAAGCTACAACAGGAATAAGCTATATACATACACTGCATATATAAAGGGGATAATATCTTTAGTTGTGAAAGTTGCTGGAATGTCTGAAGTAGCAAAAGGTTCAAGCATGCACAGCTATAAACTGTAGGTCCTATAGTCTGTTTTGTGACTGGATATCTACAATGTGACAGTCAGTGCTGTTAATTCTTGCACAGTCTGGTTATCTTGCTCTCACAAAATGATGTGATAAGGGATTCCATATCCGTAAATAACATCAGTTGACATGAAGTTTCTGTACCTCTAACCCAGGGGTAAGGAATACATCCCTCTGCTTTGTTTCATTTGGTTCACTGAGATGTTGGATGGGGCTTTGAGCAACCTGGTTTGGGTGGAAGGTGTCCCTGACCATGGCAGGGGGATACAACTGGAAGATCTTTAAAAGTCCCTTCCAACCCAAACTATGCTATGCTATGTTGTTTTCTGCACTACTTTCTGATAGCAGGTTAATTTGTAGTGATGAAAAAGTCCTGTACTTCTTGGACAGACTTCTGTTTCAATTCCCTCTGGTTTTTGGGTGGTGTTATGCATGTACATGTTATAGCCACAAATCTCAAAATAACTACTATGTAGCTTTGGCTAAAAATGTATCGTAACTCTGCACCTGAAAATCAGATCTAGAATGAATCATGCACTTACCTGTTTTAAGAAGATTGCTTTCTAAAAGTTGCATAAGAAGTGAGCGCAGAAGTCAGCTTTCTTTAAAAATGCTTTATATTTTAAGTGCATGAGCATTCGAGGTGAAGGCTCACTGAAACTTCAGTGGGACTCGATATTTACAGTATCAAAGCTGATAGCTTTGCAAATAGTATTAAACCATGTACTACTGTCTGTGTTAGTCCATTCGTGATTAATAATTAGGGATTCTTCAAATCTAAAAGGCCAGGAGTTACCCCTGCTGTATGAAAGTAATTTGTCAAATATGTCAGGGAAAAACATTTTTCTAATAAAAATGAGTGATCAGTAAAGCCATATCTCAATGAAATGTTTCTACAAATTATAAATGTGTGTGGTAACCACTAACATTAGAACTGTGAATAAATTTGACAAAAAAACCCACCAACCAAAAAACCAAACAAAACCCATAGTGTTAGAGAAAACTTCTAAGCATTTTCCTGTTTGAGAATTTTATGAAGTGCTTATCATATATCATTAACAAAGTTATGCACATGGAAATCCCATTTTTACCTTTTTTCTGAATGTTGTCATTCAGCTTTTGTAGATCTGCATGGTTGCCCGCTTCAAGTGAGTTGATAACTGCAGTGGTCGCTTTTCAGAGAAAAGTAGTGTATTTATCAGAATTTTAAAATTGCTGAAGAGCTAATGTTCTGAAGAAAATGTCATTGTTACTGCTGCTGCTTTTGTTGTCTGCATGCAGTTCCTGCTTTTGTGAAGAAAATTATTTTCCTACTTCAGCCTTATTTTTCGGGGGATATGCTTGTGTGTATGTATTGTTGTGACCTCAGATCAGTAATTATTTGTTGTTGCAGATTAAATAGTTCAGTTTTGTCATTGGAGTATGTGATTATCTTTCAGCTAAATTAATCTGCAAACCATAATTTTCAGTGATAGATATAGAATACATTGTATGATTCTTAAAATAAAAACAACCCAACCAAAGCCACAAATCCCCAAGCATATAAAAGACTATATAAATGAAAGCAGTCTTCAAAGTTTTAAAATTTTGAAATCAATTAGTTAACTAATACTGAGTAATTTTAGATCTAAAAATGTGACAACCTGAATCTTAAAATTATTTTGAATTTAACAAAAATTAAAGCTAGCTCTTCGTGAAAATATAGGTAGTTTGTAATTTCTTGAGATTAGAATTTTTCTCATAAAATGGGTCTTTCCTGTAGTCTGCGAACTGGTTTAGAACAACAAACTAAAAAGAGAATTGGATTGAGATAACTTGGAAGAGAAGTTTTTGTTACCTAGGAAATGAGTTAAGTACTTAGCACAACTCTTATCATGCCAGACATCTGGAGGCTTTTGTGTTTTCTAGATTTTAGTTATGGCAGTCAAGTTTAGACTTGAGACTAAGTGGCTGTAATAGAAAATCCTTTGAGAAGAAAGACAGTTTGTTTTCCACTTTTCAAGTGGAAGTATTGCTAGTAGATGTATTTGGACAGAATGCTTTACTAAAATGTATAATGATAATTTAACTTTATTTCCAGGACTGTGCCTACTAACATTTTGTTGGAAATTTATATTCAGTGAAATTTTGCTAGAAAAAATCCTGCAATTAAACTACATTTTTTAATTTATTTTTTTTTTTTTTTTTAAGAAAAGTAACTGGCATGCTGACACAGGTTTTAAGTAATTTGTTTTATAAATTATACTGTGTGCATTTTTGTGTATTAAAATGTGGCTGCCTTGCTATGTTTTTTCACATTATTTTAATATTGGAAATAGAAATACCCGAAGATTTCTGCTTCTATCTAACACAGTATTAGGAAATACAAGTAATGGCTGTTTCATAAAATAAGAGCTTCAACTATATTTTAATCATGTTTTAATTAATGGTTCAGTGTTTGTGAATGTGGTGTCTGATTCAGTCAAAGCAGGTGCTGTTACTAAACTATTCAGGTTGGTAACCAAGTATGAAACTGTATTGAAGATTGAATAGTTTTGCATAACTGTGTTTTGTTAACTGGCGATATCTGATGAGTATGTGCTCAGCAGATGGTTACCTGAAGTCTTTCAATAGTCATGATTTTTGTAGACTGTTGATATGTGGCATTCAGCAGTTGGATTATGACCTTGTATTTAATGTCTTAGATTTTACACTAACGTGGAGCCTCTCCACGCTCACCTGTGTTAAAGGGAAGTTTTGCAGTTAAATTTTTTGTTGTAAAAAGCTAAGGAGTGATAGGACGTGGCCACAAATTTTAGAAGAGGGAGGGAGGGGGGAGTGTCAAAGATTTTTCTAAGTTTTGCTTATGCACAACCTTTCTCTCCCAACTTGATCATTCTAGTTGCCATAACAACTTCATAATAGCAGCGCATTTGCTGCTACAGTTAAGATTGTGTCAGCACTTCCATTATAAGCTACTGTTCTCAGGAATTTGTAATTTATTCACAGGCCTAAAAATGATATACAGTAAGCCTGTGTAATTGGTTTTAATGTACAGTACTGACTTTTTGAAAGCTGCTGTTGTCTGATCTCTGATGGCATGTGTAAAATAGCATATTGTTTCAAGTGTCTATTTTTTTTCTTTTTCTTTTTTACTGAGAAGTAGCGAAATATTTTTAGTCTAAAACTAATTTTGACTGGTTCCCATCTGCCAGAGGTATGAGAATCAACATGTTCTTTTGCTCTACCACTATGCTCCATCACGCCTGTATCCACTTAGACCCATCTGTTTGTGTTAGTTAAAAGGTTAGCGTGAACATGATGCTTTTCTGGAAAGTAAGAAAAATACAACCTTTTTAATAAGAGAATTTCATATCTCATTAAGAAATAGGTGTTTCACATCTGCAAAACTTTTATAATTAATTTTACGTTAAATAAATAGCTATATTCAATGGTGGATAATTTTTGAAATGCAAGAAGTAGAAGAGGAGTCTATGAACAACAGCTAATATTGAAAAGAGTGTTATTCATTGTAGGAATAGTTCCTGTTGTAGAGTTTTAGCAAGGAATTGCACATAACTTTAATGCAACATTCTGAAATCTGGAGATTGTTTAACCTGGAAAACCCGTCTAAGGAGTTATATAATTTGCCAAAGATCTGCTCTGTGCTCTGTAACAAGTGACTCCACTACAAGTGTGGTAAAGGGATTGTTCAAGGACTTTCCTCCACATAAATGGATCATTCATTTATTTCTGTATTTCTGTATTTATTTGTTTTTAACATAGTAGTTTCAGGCAGATCTATAAAGCAGAACACTAACTTGCTGCCCTGAATAATTATAGATTGTATATTTGTGGGGGCTTGTGGAATTTTTGTTTGCTCCTCCTTTTTTTTTTTAATACCTAATTGTCAAATGTAGCGCAAAACCCTTACTCCTAAAACAAAGTGACGCTTTTTTGCTGTAGAAGACACCACAAAGTTGTATGTTACACAACTCTAGAAACTGCGCTGTTCTACTGTTACTTAGAAGGGAACAAACTTTCTTTTGCTTTTTAATCCCTTATTGTTTTTATTTTACTTTGAAGTAAAGGCTTAATTTACATAAAATTACTTAAATGTCAAACAAGTATGTTCTTTTTTTAGTTCACCTATGTAACTTCTTCACTGTAATAACATCTAATTGCAGATATTTAGACTTTTGTATCTCTTCAGTTGATTTATGTTTGAAAAACTTCAGCAACCACATAAAACTTTTAAAGAAACGCTCTTTTGATTTATTTTAGTGGTCTGTAGTAAGCACAGCTACTAATTTCAAAGGCCAATTTCTTTGATTTTATTTTTTAAAGGAAAATCTAGTTGAAACTTTGAATATATTAAATTAATTTAATCATCCTATTTAGAAATTATTTGTTTAATGAAGAAAGATTGTGGGTACTTCTCAACCGAAAATTACAAGTAGTTTTTTTAAAAGCTCATTGATTCTTTGGCACAGACTTTGTTTGACTCCAGACAGGTGAAATATTCAACCTGGATTTCCTATGTCCAAACATTTTACTGTCCTTTTATTGCTTCAGTTTTTAATGTATTTTCCCCTTCCTTCCGATAATCTGATTAGTTTTTAGCCATTTTCTATTATGTTCTTGAGATCATATTCATGGAATTGACTTTTGGAGAGTTTTGTTTCCAACTGACTGTTAGATTACAGCCAAAAGCCTATAAATGTTGAAAGAAAGAACACAACTCCTGAATAAATAAAATACTTCTAAAAAGCTGCATCATGATGGTAGTTGAAAATTGCATCTCTCTTGCTAGGTTTTTACAGAAGTCTGTATTTTTAATGCTGTCATCTTTTGTTTGTTTCTACTTTTACTCCCTCCCCCAAAACCCCTCCTGCTCCAAAATTATGGAGCTTTGAATTTTGCAGAGTTCATTTACCTCGAAGATTAATTTTTGATGTTAACATGAATAGTTTATTTACCGTAATTGTTTTCTAGGTTCTGTGTTCTGTTTTGATTTTAATTTAAAAAGATTTTGGACTTTCTCTGATAAGTAAGAATTCATGGAAACATTTGTATCCTTTGCAGGTTTCATAGTTCGCAGAAGTGATAGTGCCTCACCTCTGCAGCTTCTTTCTTTTGAGTAAATGTCTGAAGAGAATGCTAGTTGAAGATTCGGTGGTACTATTCTTCATGGTACTCTTCAGATGAGAGAGAATATTGAAAAGAATAGCATAATGTTGCAGCTTATGGCTAAACTATACTCTGCCTCTGTTTATTTTGAAATTTGTAATACAACTCTGTGGAGTTGTATTATTAAACAGATTAGTTAAAAGGGTTTACAACAAAGTCTCTTTACCTCTCTTCTGTCAATGAAAAATGGACTAAAAGGTGAGGTTTGGTGTCAGTTGCATTTTAGAAGAGTGGTATAGAGCTAATAAAGTCTAGGTTGTTGGGCTGAGTTGTTCCAAAATATCTTAAAATTTTTTTCAAAGATGTGTGCTATGCTGATCATATAATGGGTTTGGGTTGGAAGGGAAGCTAATATAGTTCCAACCCCCCTGCCATGGGCAGGGACTCCTTCCACTAGACCAGGTTGCTCAATGCCCAGTCCAACCTGGCCTTGAACACTTCCAGGGATGGGCCATCTGCTGCTTCTCTGGACAACCTATTCCAGTGTCTCATGATCCTCACAGTAAAGAACAACTTCCTTATATCTACTCTAAAGCTACCCTCTTTCAGTTTAAAGCCGTTGGGCCTTGTCCTATCACTACATGCCCTTGTAAAAAGCCCCTCTCCAGATTTCTTGTAGTTCCCCTGTAGGTACTGGAATGCTGCTCTAAGGTCTCCCCTGAGCCTTCTCTTCTCCAGGCAGAACAACCCAGCTCTTTCATCCTGTCTTCACAGGAGAGGTGCTCCAGTGCTCTGATCATCTTGTGGCCACCCTCTGGACTTGCTTGAGCAGGTCCACATCCCTCTTGTGTTGGGTGCCCCAGAGCTGAAGGCAGTACTGCAGGTGGGGTCTCATGAGAGCAGAGGGGCAGAATCACCTCCCTTGACCTGCTGGCCCTGCTCCTTTTGATGCAGCCCAGCATATGGTTGGCTTTCTGGACTGCATGCACACAGTGCCAGGTCATGTTGAGCTTCCCATAGACCAACACCCCCAAGTCCTTCTCCTCAGGCCTGCTCTCAAATCTGTTCTCCACTGAGCCTTTATTTGTGCTTGGGATTGTCCTGACCCATGTGCAGGACCTTGTACTTTGCCTTGTTAAAACTTAATGAGGTTTGCACAGGCCCACCTCTCAAGCCTCTCAGGGGTCCCTCTGGATGGCATCCTTTCCATACAGCATGTCAACTGCACTACACAGCTTGGTGTTGTAGACAAACTTGCTGAGAGTGCACTTGGTCCCACTGTCCATGTCGCCGACAAAGACATTAAACAGCGCTGGTCCCAGTGTCAACCCGTATGGAACACAGCTTGTCACTGGTCTCCACCCGGACATCGAGCCATCAACCACAACTTTTTGAGTGATTACAGATTATAGAATCATAGAATCATAGAATAG